>NC_084900.1:30333834-30637473 GCF_949316345.1 Pungitius pungitius
ACGTAGCCGCTCGTCCCGCCGACACGATCCATGCCCACAGCAGGCTAACCGCTAGCTTTCCACCGGGTTCAACGATATCGTCCGTACGAAGACACTTCTGACACCAATGTAACGTCCGGGCGTGGTGGAATACTTAACACGCTGAGACGAATAGTTGCCGGGCAGAGATCCTTTTATTAGCGAAACACCACAGCGTCCGACACAGTAACTCCAGCTCACTCAGACAACACTCCCAACAACACAACAACCGGAACTACGTCATGCTCCCCCGGACAGACCCTCCCATGTCCCGTCTGATTGGCCGGAGCGCCGAGAGTGACGCTACCTGACCGAGTCCCCAACAGGGTCGCTACAGAAGGTTGCTTTCCCGCGTCTGGCTTTTGTACACACATTGGATGCACTTCCCCATAACTCATCTGGCAAACAGAGAGGAATCACAGACCAGATTGGATGTGTGACCCAAAACAGCTACAATCCTAATTCTGCAGTGATAAATGACCCACCAGAGTCTTCGGGCCACAGGAAGAGGAAGAGCACATTCTGCTGGAAATTATTAAAGTGAAACAGTTCTGCTCAAGGGACAAGATCAGTGAAACAATGGAGACCAGATTGAACCCCTGGCACGGTGAGGGAGAAGTTGGGGTTAGAAGAGTTGGCTGGTCGAGAGGCGGGGATCGAGAGAGGGGAGAGTGGCACGTCACGTCGTCGACCACCACAGTGACTTTGGCGTTGACTCGGTACGCACACACTAACCCATAAAAGTTAGTCTGGCGTGGCACATGAAACCTATTCCTGCATTCATGTATACAGTTTGTCAGAAACATAAGTTGCATTTCTTTATTTACCAAACAAAAATAGATGTATGTGGGATTGCAATTCCAGGGTCACTGTCTTTATTTTCTATATGCCTTCGGAACAGAGGGTTACATAAATGACGAATGAGCCAAACACCAGATGCACTCCTACAAGTACAATCTTGTACACAGGCACGCACATCTTTGCCCACATTCCACACTGCCAACAACTAAGAGATACTGTATTAATCAACCAACAACAACAACAACAACAACAGAACACTTTACACGGGTATAAGAATTGATGATTTATATGAATGATCTTGAAGCTTGATTTGATAAGAGCCTTTGCAAAAGAAATCTTCAACAACAGCATCAATTTTAAACATCATTTTATTTAAAAAGTACACAAACAGGACCAGTATTGTTCAATAAGGCAAAGCTCAAATATCAACAACCACTCACATCAGAGGACTCAAAATCTCATAGTCACAGTTTAGGGGTACTACTTGCAAATCGTAAATAAAATGTTTTTTTTTTTTCTTCATATAGACTACAACTTGTTTTTTCCCCATTGTGAACAAAAGAATCACTGACAAACATTGTATTACGTTCCGAGCCACATCTAGTAATTTTCATCTTCTGTACGAGCATTTTTCTGCATCTTTAAAATCATTATTGTCCATCAAACATGTGAGCCAGGGAAAGGTGCATCTGTCTCTCTCTGACCAGGTGTTACGTGGCCCTTCGCCCCGCTCCACGCCAACCTACAGGCCGCTACCTAAAAGGAGTGAACATTGCGTTGTTTACCGTGTTTTACTGGACTACTTGTGCAATTATTAAGCTACAGTGTACATTGTTGGCATTATTACTGTGTTCAAAATGTTCTCCCCAATGACGTCTGCGTGCAGCTTGGGTGATATCGCTAAAGCACCGTAATGATTGCCAATTAGCAACTGTAATAGCTATCCGTCATCAGTCCTTTCATATGAGTGTCAGGTTGGGGGGGGGGGGGGGTACCGCATGGGCTAGGGGGCTTTGTTGATGGTGAGTTGGAAAATGGTTAACAGTTTTATGAGGGGCAGGAGTGTTTTTTTTTTTCTTTCTTCTGTGGCATTGTTACGGTTCTTTTGCATGCCGAGTCAAGCGGATCCAAGTCAAGTTGAGGATGGAGAGGCTTCGCCAACTCCGGTCACCTAGGAGACAGCGCCAGGACGACGCAGAGCAGTGTTGCCGCCAGGGACGGGGCGAGACCTGCACCTCCTCCGCACTCCATTGAGTTCTCCTAAAGAGAGAGTAGGTTGGAGGGCGGTCCAGATATGAACAAACAGGGAATACTTTAATGAAGCACACAAGCTGAATTTGTGGGGGAGAGACTGTAATATCATAGTGTGTAAAATAAACTATACAAGCGCATCCGTGCATTCGGAGTGAATACCTCTGGGTGAAAAGGGTGACAGGTATCTGGGCGCCTCCTGTCCTTTTGCGTCTTCAGCCTCTCGCACTTGAGAGACTCATTATGTGCAGCTGAAGTTAAGTCAATAACAGACAAAGTGTTCCCTCTGCAAGGTGTTTTCCTACTGGAGTGTATTTCTTGTTTATAAAAGAGAGCATGAGATGTTTTGGAGTTCCTAGGAGGGCAGTAATACTCTTATGCACAACTTAGCGTGCAAGAAAGAAAGAAAGCAGACTCAGTAATGTTTGATGAGTTTTTTTTGTTTTGTTGTGGGCTTCATCCTACTGTAAGCAATTCACAACAAAATAAACAGTGGTGTGTAAATAGAGAGGGACCGAACTGCATACAATATGAGAGGGATTCATTGTAGGAGAATCCATCACAGGCCGACTCCACTCTGAGCCGTGTCTGCTATGGATCAGTATCCCATTGCATTGTGGGCCGTTGTGTAACACAGTCCAAACACAGAGACACGCAGACACGCAGCACAATTATCTTGTAACGTAGCCGTCGAGTCTGTGGAAACATCATTGGAACTCTCTTTTATAAAAAGTGCCAATGTTTAATTTGAGTTAATGTATTGTTGCATGTGTGTTTTCTGAAAGACTTTGTCAATATCGATGAACTGAAATGAGACGCACTGTGAATTTTTGCTATTTACATCCTGGCAACATTGTTAGGAATGTAGTTATAACAACAGTATTCTGACTGGAGCGCCACAGGTAAAAGAAAATAGACTTCTATATTCCATATAAAAAAAAAAAACGTTGATATTGTTATTTTTACTCCAGTCTTTGAACAGTAAAGGATATACATAATTTCGATGGGGTCCATGGTGATTGGCTCGAACGTGCTGCAGTCACACTTGTTATCCACCACCACCATGAAGAGATTACTGCTGGGGATCTGCTGGATCACAAAGGACCTGCCAATCACAGCACAGACAGCCAAAAACCAACAAAAAAAAAGATGAGGACAGTAGAAGAGAGAGGGAACAAGGCGCTTGGGCACGATGTAAATTTCCACAAGTGTCAGAGGATTTATGTTATGAGTGTTCACATTCTCCCCTGGTGGAGCAGAGATGCATTAAAGGGACTCTGCTTGATTTATGTCAAACAGATGACTTTTCCCACTGCCAGCTGTCTATCGACGTGCACCGACATCGACAGTACGCACACATACTACTCACTCTCACTCGATCCCCCTTTTTTCTCTCTCTTCCGTCCCCTTTTTTTTCTTTGTTATATCCTATCCAAGTCAAGCACAAATGAAGTGTTGCCAAATATAAAACACTGCAAAGGGAGACAAATGGGAACCACACTTTTGTGCTCGTATCTTCTCATGGTTGTGTTTTACTGGCCCGAAAAATCCGGCCTCGCCTGAGTGTCCAGGTCGGTGATTTATGGTCGTGGATACGCTTTATGAAGGAGAGAGGTCATAAAGATGATCTCTTCTTTCTGTCACCCTTTCTTTCTGTATCCTTTGCTTCTCTCAATCCCTCCACTCTGCCGCGGCCAGTTGATTTATTAAGTTCACCGTGAAGCATTTATTAGATGCGTTCGAGAACAGGCACGTTTGACTGAGAAGGACATAGACAAATGCAAAAATGACACACGTACGTTTTCTTAAAAAGAAAGAAAAAGATCAAAAATATACCTGAGAATATCTCCACCAGTTCTGTGCCATAACCAATTTAATCTGACCACAAACAGCCTTCAATCCCTAAGTAGCAGCAATCCACCACACTTTAATACCGTTATCCCACCATGACCAACCCGACCGAACCAGCAAAGCAAATAGGCCAAGCCAGCTAAAATAAGGGTAAATTGAGATCTGCTAAAGTTTAATAACCCATGCTCACCCCTGCATGGCACTGGGCACCCACAGCTCAGCTCTCTCAGTGTGCTGAAAAGGAAAACTTTAAGAATGACTAATTCTATGAGTTAAACATACTTCAAAGTGGTTCAGAGCAACACTGTAATTTTAAGATTATATTTCTCCCATTACTTTTAGGGAAATTGGTTCCAATATGAAGCATATTTAAGGGCCTCTTTTAGACCTTATATATTTAATCGTTTTATTATTTGGGGATTTTTAAATGACGACAATGTTTCGGCATGAAGCTTGAAAAAGGTCCCGATTTAGTAGCAAGCTACATTAAAAATGGCAAATATAATAAAAAATAAATTCCAAAATGTAAATAAATTGGACAAGTTGCACATCTAACATCTGCTATCAAAAACAGTCCTTTAAAAAATGAAAATACAGATTCAACCAATGGATTATTCTAATTATTGTTTTTACTGCTCACTACACACCTCTTCTCCTGGAGAATCCAGGTCCCAAAATATCTTCAAAAGCATTTTTTTGAGTGCCTAAACTTGCCTTTATAGTAGGTTGGGAATGACAGTATGATAATTTAAAAAGATATTTCAGCGATACCATGATTAGAGCGACCTGGATACAGAGACATTCCAAGAATCTCAAACAAATGAAACAACGTCTGCGTGCTTGGTTGTGGCGGCAAAGCTGTAGCTCACAGCAACTTGGCAATTCCCTCTTTAGCTTTCCAGGGATGGTCAAGGAAAAGCAAAGGAGCACGTGGTGAGGTAGAATAGATGTCTGTGAGTACTGTCGCCAATAGTCTCCTGGAGACTGACTCTTGGCAATACATCTCGTGTTACAGTCCAGAGAAGTGCGATACGCATTAGCGGAGAGCAAACCATCTAATCGGGCCGTTTACATCATCCGCTGGATATCAGGACGTAGTGGACAAACACAAATAATGACATCACATGCTACACACAGTAAAAATACAGTAAGGAGAGGTTTAACAGGCGTACTTATGGTACATTTCCTACACACGCGTCCCAATGAAAATATGAAAGAAAAGCCTCAGTCAGTGACTTGAAACAGATGTTGTCACCACTATCCTTTATTACTAACGTGAGCTATAAAATTCCACATAACTCAAATAAAAACTAGATTTGACTTTGTCAAATTCATTGTGCTCTAAAAGGGATTTATTTGAGGCGACAAGAGGCAGAGCAAATAGACTCTGTGTTTGCATTTGGAGATGAGCACGCACATCTTCCCTGACGGATGTGTGTGAGAGGACGCTCCGCGTGTGAGGGGACGCTCCGTGTGTGAGGGGACGCTCCGCGTGCGAGAGGACGCGCAGCTCGTGGGTTTGGGAGTGCGACTGCATCCCCGACCGCATTTTACTCCTAGCACCCAGGGCAGTGGTTACCCTGCTGACCTTGTGGGACTGTACCGGCAGCAGACACACAAGGAAAACACACACACACACACACACACACACACACACACACATAGGGATCAGAGTCGTCCTGGCGGTTCCACAGCTGGGAGCAATGAAGGGCCCATTGGAGGGATCCAGAGAACACCCCACAATTGCCTGACAGAAAACCCCAAATTGTTAAAGGGACCACACTTGTTTTCCCATTTTTAAAGGACGACTTTTTTCCACCCCTCTCCCTCATTTCTAAATGCCTCATTTTTTTTCACGAGGAGAGAGGGAGTGAGTTTCTGCGTGTGTGTCTCTGACAGATTGCCTGGATGAAAGTGTTTTCAGCAGACAACAAATTATTTAAATGTGTTTCTCATTATGAAGGATGACAGAAAAAAAACAAAAAAAAAAACAACTTTGCCTAGCTGAGAGTGAGCAGGATCATTCATTTTCCACTTGTTAGCTTCTTGTTGATTTCCGACTTAGCGAACAGTTATTCGGAGAGTTGTTGTTACTCTCTCGTTAATTGGTGTTTGCGTGTGCGTGTCACATACTTGATGCAGCCATCACAGTCAACATTGCCCATGTTCTCTTTGATGGTTCTCTCAGAGACGAAGGCCGGGTACTCTGTGTCACACGGCAGCTGCATGGATCGACCCCGCCGCTGAGCTGAACGCAGGAAGAGAAAAATTGGGTGAGAAAGCCATGGAAAAACGATTTGAAAGTCAAATACATATGTAAAATATGCAAATGCAAATAGATTGAAAGCAAACAGTTGAACACACCACATCCTTGTAAATATACAAGTTTGAAAGAAAGCAGCACTTCTGAACCAGAGCTGTTTCATGTCCTGCTGGAGATATTTGCAGAGTAAATCTAGACCAGACGTTTATGCAAAATTGCTTGAACTCTCCTGCCACCCAGAGGTTTGAAACAATGCTACAGGTTTAAAGGAGGGGAATATGAAACTTGTTTATTAAATCTCAGATTATTAAAAAAAAAAAACATGCTTTTACTTATTTAAATATAAAGTTTTCTTTACAAAACAACGTTTTCTTTAACATATTTGACTATGTGAGTGATTTGAATTGCGTTCAATTCCTGGATGTCAGCAGTGTGGTATCACTGTGTGAACAAAACGAGTGTGTACATAGTTAAATAACACAATAAATGATTAGCCTGCATACGTGTATGAACGGCTGGGATTAGTTCAGGCTGAGAGACTGTGTATATTGGATGCAGGACGCTAAATTGGGGCGTTTCAGCTGTGTGTCACAGGTCTGTGTCTCCATTGTAAAAAGATATAGAAAACGCTGCTAAGACCTGAGGCTAGCCAGCTGTGAAATTATCTTGACTACTTGGCAAGCAGCGATGCCCGGCTTCCCCTCATTCGGGATAAAAGTATGCAAGGAAGGCATTTCATTATTTTGTGGCTCTTTCCCTCTCATTCACACACATAATATTCAATATTAGTTTTGGCTAGAATTAATACCACTATGTGATGCTGCTTAGCAAGGCTTTAATTTCAGACAGGCGAACTGTATTCAACACACCATAAAGTATGAGGCATCACAGCATTCCTAGCTTGGCTGTAATTTTAGGAGATGAATTGCTTTTTGAAGAAATTGACAAAGAAAAAAAAAGGTTTAAACACGAGAGCTTTAGACACACAAACAATCGCAGACTGTGTGTGTGGAGGCACACACTTTGGTCACTTGAGGCGATCACGTGTTATGCCATTTTAACTTACTCTAGGTTTTGGATTGTGTCTTTTTATTCAGTTTTTCCAGCGGTCCCACTGACTCGGGGAGGAGAGATGGTGAAGATGGAGACGGGGGGGTCAGTGTCGAGGACACTGGTTGCTTATTCTCTACGTATTTAACTTTGTTCACTGTGCTCTCAAGAATTAGGATGAAAGGCCGACAGTGTATGCGTCAGTTTATCATTTCGTTTTGGGATTATATATTTGAAAAAAAGGTAATTTTTTTCTAAATTAAAACCTTTTGATTATCATTCTAGAAAATATTTGTGTCATTTGAATTAGCAGATGCAATATTAAGAATAGTTTAATTTACTTTTTTGTCTTTGAAAGACAGGAAACTATCACAATGTACAATTGGAACACGAATCGTTATTCCTTCCCTAAAGTTAAGTATATTAACTGCTAATCAATTTTTTCAGCTCGCAATGTATCAAATACGACCATTTTCAACATCAACAACATTTAAAATAAAATAGGATGTGCAGTGTGCATGTCCATTGATATATTAACTAAATATAAACAATGTTGTTTGCATATGAACTATTATTAAAATTGAAGTACAAACTGCATACTTTTACAAGCGTGTAACTGCTTCAGACACACAGAGCGACATCAAAGGGTGTGCTCTTACCTTTAGCTGTGAGGTCAGAGTACCACCAGCTGTACAAGTTGAACTCCACGAGGAATCTAAATACGGAGAAGACATCGGCCATAACATTACACTCCAGCTCAAGCTTGCGTAATAGATGCTGCTCCATTCTCTACTGAATCTCAACCACAGGTTTATGAAGAACTTTATACATTTATTTTCCCAAAAGATGATCTAATTCATTTTTAAGGAACCATGTTATAGTTGCACATTACTACTATTACTACCCCCCCGGCCCCCTCCCTACCTACCCCCCCGACCACAACATGGCATCACATGAATACCCGTGCAACAGGAAACATCAGGTAGCCGTTAGAGCTCATGATCACTGATGACCATGTCAACGTACAATCATACAGTTTATCTGTAGCCACAGGCACACATTGACAGGAGAGGCGATCATGTCCGTCCTCGAAAGCACATGCATGCGGTGAGCATACATGTCATTACAGACAAAACACACTCCAGCATATGCAGAGGTCTTACATGACAAGCTCAGTCAGGATCCACTTCACGATGGAGAAGAAAGCAAAGTAAGGCTAAGCAAAAAAGAGAAATAGGAATTATTGATACATCCCATGGAGTACAAAGAGGTGGAACTGAGTATAAGAAATGACTTACATCCAACAGTGTGTGTCCACTGTCACTACTTTCGGAAAAAACCCAACATAGAGCCTGGTAATCATACAGAGTGACCCTGAATAGGAAGAAAAGAGAGTGCGTCAGATACATTGAGCTTTAAAAAAGTTTTTCATAGACAAGCAATGCATTCATTCAGGGAAATATTACCCAAATATGATGATATAAGACTTGATTCACACGATATCTGTGCTATTACAAGCTTGCTGGGCCTTTTGGACTGCTCTGTGGGAGCAGGAAGGAAAGCTTTGCTTTAACGGACGCTTTAGCTAGGGATAATATATTAGATGGATGTGGCAAGAAGGGGAAAAGAAAAGCAACTGAAAGCTGAGAGCTCCCTGAGAGGTACCTAAAAGTGATTTAGGATGTTGTGTATGTATGCATGTGTGCGTGTGGGGGTATGTGCAGATGATTTGGGAGAGTATTTGGTGGGGATATCGGAGGTTTTAAGGGCTTAGTAGACCCTAAGGGTGTGAGGTCTGGGTCTGTCTGGGTGAGGTTATTTAAGTGGTTCCTAACACACACACACACACACACACACACATGCTCTTTCTCATAGCCTGTGGACAAGTTCCTATATACCTAACAAGTGCATGTGTGTGATGTCTGAGTGGACCCAGTCTATCCGCAGCCCTGGGCCATGTTCAAACCCCAGTCACAGTACCGGTGACACACAGCTCCAACACACCGCCAGGAACCAATTAACACTAAGCCAGACCACATAATGGTGTTAGCAGCAAACTTGGACTATTTCCGTATATCTGTCCACGAGAATGAGCATGGCTGTGTGACTGCTGGGTAGGAGTTTGGGTGTGTAAGCCTACATTTACTTTGCATGCGAGCAAAAATGAGACGTCTTCATCTGCAGTTTGGGGAAAAAGTTCAGTGGCTCTCTTTGAAATGTCTCAAATATTGTTATTTTTTTGTTTTATCCAGACCAAACCTGTGATGCAACTTAGCACATTAATTATCTACAGATGGCCCTCTGGATTCATCACTGCTAGAATATATGAGCTCCGTTACTTAACCAACATAAGTCTTATTATACGTTCATCATACATTTTAAACAATCTCACATCATCCAACGTTAAATATGCACATAAAGCACTTGTAGCCTCTTTGTTTTTATGAGTGCAACTGTAAACCAAAGCCATCGGCTGTTGAGCTTCATATTTATGATTGTGCGATGATTTGTCGCTTATGACACTTTTATTTACGGAGACAGCTTAGCAGAAATTCCCTCATGTCCTGGATGCAGAACTGCAGTGCTGGAGATGCATTTATTAAACTTCTTCAATCACCTTCTCTACAGATTCTAGTGGCCGACCATACCCGTTTGACTCAGAGGTCAAACCACAATATGTGTCTGTGACATGATTTAAATACTGGAAATACTACATTTGCAGAAAAGTCGCAACCCATTGCTCCGGGCGTTTTCCAAGAGACAAAGCTCTATGACAAGGAATGTACGAGTGTGTCTGCGTGTGTGCGTCTGTGTGCCTCTTAATTCCCTGGTTTCAGGAAAAGATTTCCTCTAATCCCCTAACGGAGAACTCTGCTGAGCGACGGGTCGGAGTTCACCGTTGAACAGCTCAACGCGAATTGGCCAAGTTAAGAGCTGTCAGCACGATGAACGACATGCTCCCATTCTGCGGCCGGCCTGATTTCATGCACGTACATTTACATACACATACAGAAACTGTGTGAATGTACGTAAAGGGCACTTAGAAGAACACAGTGCAGTTGGAAAAACGTACCTCTTGAAGGATCCCATGTGCAGGAGCTTACTCATTACAGCCCCCTCTGCTTCTCCAAAGAATTTTCCGGTCTGAGAAAGATTATTACATGTTATTAAATAAAAATAGAATCAGCACCTTGCTGTTGTATTTCTACTCAGTTTACATCCCTGTCTCTGAGTGTTGCCCCTTCATATCATCCTTACTATTTCAGATATTTGTATAAATCTGTCATGATTAGCTCAAAAGAACAACCATTTTATCATTAATTTAAGGGGATCAAAAACCCGCCAGTCTCCCTCTCCATAATTGTCCTTAACACAAGGGCACATTTTCAAATGGTTTGTTCTGATTTCTTCAAATTTGTGAATTTTGGTAAATCAAAATTGTTGTCCATTTTCTGTATTTATTCATTCTTTCAACAGACATCCCAGACTGCTGGCTGTCACTCAGTCACGTGTCTGACCTCCTGTGTGTCCAAAGCGCTGCAAACCAGCTGATGCAACCGGGACGGAGCTCTCAAACCTTTAGCATCCATCGGCCATGTTAGACACGGAACTGGGTGGGGGGAACTTCCCCTCCATCCGTATGCCATCAACATGCATATTGTCTTAACTGGGAAGCAGAGAATCCCAGCTTGGTAGATCCATCAGCTCACCAGAACATATGCTGACTATCTGGACGTGTCGCATTACTGTTACCCTGTCAGTTGGTGATCTCAACATAACAACAAAAATATGAAGCAACTCCACTAGCGGAACCCCTAAATGCTCCGTTCCCTCAACATTAAGATACAATACCAAAAGGGACGAAGCAAGTAGGAGACACGTGAAAAGAACAACAAGAAGAAGGGAAGGACGGTGACAGCCAGCGGACTGGCTTCTAGATGAGACAAAGCCAGAGTGACAGCGTGGCCGGTGACGTCTAAGCAGAGGTTCTATTCTAGAGCAGCACCCTATCTCCTCCAGAACACTCCATCAACAACAAGGATGTGATTCAGGAAACATATTTGAATTATGATAGGAAAACAAAAGCAAGAGGTACAGTAGATATGCTCTGTGTGCACTGACTCAGTCCACTCTGATGATTTCACGCAAACTAATAACCAGGGGCATTGGTTTTATTTGTATTTAAGGATATACACTCACCGGCCACTTTATTAGGTACCCCATGCTAGTAACGGGTTGGACCCCCTTTTGCCTTCAGAACTGCCTCAATTCTTCGTGGCATAGATTCAACAAGGTGCTGGAAGCATTCCTCAGGGAGTTTGGTCCATATTGACATGATGGCATCACACAGTTGCCGCAGATTTGTCGGCTGCACATCCATGATGCGAATCTCCCGTTCCACCACATCCCAAAGATGCTCTATTGGATTGAGATCTGGTGATTGTGGAGGCCATTTGAGTACAGCGAACTCATTGTCATGTTCAAGAAACCAGTCTGAGATGATTCCAGCTTTATGACATGGCGCTTTATCCTGCTGAAAGTAGCCATCAGAAGTTGGGTACATTGTGGTCATAAAGGGATGGACATGGTCAGCAACAATACTCAGGTAGGCTGTGGCGTTGCAACGATGCTCAATTGGTACCAAGGGGCCCAAAGAGTGCCAAGAAAATATTCCCCACACCATGACACCACCACCACCAGCCTGAACCGTTGATACAAGGCAGGATGGATCCATGCTTTCATGTTGTAGACGCCAAATTCTGACCCTACCATCCGAATGTCGCAGCAGAAATCGAGACTCATCAGACCAGGCAACGTTTTTCCAATCTTCTATTGTCCAATTTCGATGAGCTTGTGCAAATTGTAGCCTCAGTTTCCTGTTCTTAGCTGAAAGGAGTGGCACCCGGTGTGGTCTTCTGCTGCTGTAGCCCATCTGCCTCAAAGTTGGACGTACTGTGCGTTCAGAGATGCTCTTATGCCCACCTTGGTTGTAACGGGTGGTTATTTGAGTCACTGTTGCCCTTCTATCAGCTCGAACCAGTCTGGCCATTCTCCTCTGACCTCTGGCATCAACAAGGCATTTCCGCCCACAGAACTGCCGCTCACTGGATGTTTTTTCTTTTTCGGACCATTCTCATCCCAGTAGATTAGCAGTTTCTGAAATACTCGGACCAGCCCTTCTGGCACCAACAATCATGCCATGTTCAAAGTCACTCAAATCACCTTTCTTCCCCATACTGATGCTCGGTTTGAACTGCAGGAGATTGTCTTGACAATGTCTACATGCCTAAATGCACTGAGTTGCCGCCATGTGATTGGCTGCTTAGAAATTAAGTGTTAACGAGCAGTTGGACAGGTGTACCTAATAAAGTGGCCGGTGAGTGTACTAAGACAATAGCATCTGCTGACACTATCAACAGTAAACACAATTGAGTTTGGGCCAATTGAGAGAATGCAACCTACATGATTTCTGTACTTATGGCTGTTATTCAATCGTTATAACTAATCGTGATCCTCCTCTAAATGTGTACGTCTCTCTTTGTGTGTTAGTGTCTTACCAGAGTATAGTCCTCCGCGACCAGAACAAAGCCGTTGTTATCTATGAGGTAGCAGTTAATGTTCTGTGAAACATAAAACTCAGTGTCAAAGCGTTTAATTGAAGGATAAGTGATCATGAATCATGCCGGCTAATGGAGAAAAGGAAAGCTGACCAACCTCATCATCACAGCTTATGGAACATTTCCCATCTAATGATGCACACTGTACAACAAAAACAAAACATCTGATTGTACCTGGGTATCACATAAAATATTTAGGCTGTTCATGGATTAATAGATTTAGTGCCTTTGAAAATCCCTCAAACGGTTATTAATGTATGAAAGAAAGTATTATGCGAATTAGGACATTCGCTTATATTTAGTGTGTCTGCGATATACATGTGAATATGTAAGCATGCAGGATTTGTGTTAACACATGTGTACCTGTCTGCTGGCGGTCCAGAATTTCTTCTGAAAGAACTCCAGTTTCATCTGGATGCCCACAGCTGAAAGAGATACGATACGGTCACTGAGACGCATGAACTGGACATGTGTGTTCAAGAACAAGCTCACTGTGATCACGATCATGACAAAAGTAACCTGGAAAAAGACGATGAATTGTGAATATAATAGAAGTCAAAATCATTAACACCATACGGTGCACAAAATTGTCCATAACAGTGAACCCCTGCAGAATAAAATAGGCCAAAGGGTAATTAGACACGGCATCATGCATCTGTCAGCTTATATCTGTGGAAGGCCAATGTGATTGTTTGTAACAAATACTGCAATATCTGCAATGATAGTTTAACCACACTTAAAATGCATTTTCACAAAATGATGAACCAGGCCTCTGACTGTGACCACATTGAATCACAGTGAAGACATTAAAAGACGTTCCACAGTTGGTATACGAAGCTGCTCTCAAATGCAAAGATCTGACTAGAATTTCTTGCATGGAAAAAAATAAGTCAGCTTTTTCAAAGGTGGCTTTGGAAAGATTGACACAGTCACCACAGGTTTTTAACTTCCCTCCTCTCCCTTTACCCAATGCTACTAAGACTCAGACGACCCTTGCTTTCACTCAGTGGGGGTTTTAGGGTCTTTAAGTCTTTCCAGGAGCGCAATTTATCCAACAGCAGAGCGGCCACAGGTAGTTTACTAAATGGAAAATGATCCATTTCAAGGGTATGTATAAAAAAAAACTGACAATATTGTTCATACTGTAGGTCTGAACATACCCGTGTTCACCCCTGATTGAAACGCATAGTTGTAACGCAAGTGTTTTGGGATCAAAAGAGAGAGTTGGCACTACAACGGCCTGCGTGGTCTGAGCCGGATTCAAGTGGTGATTTCACCAACAACCCCACTTACAGCTGGTATTTGGCCTAAACTCACACAACGGGGGATTACTTACTTCTCTGACAGTAATATTACTTTAATATATATATATATATATATATTATTTTGTAATCTTTATAAGTGTTATACTGCAATTCAATAAGGGGTATATGACGTACAATAGTTGCTTTAGACATTTTAATTACTGCTTATTTTAGTGTTTCAATAAAGGTGCCCACATGTCACCCTTCTGTTTGTATGATATTACTTGTCAAAACACATAGATACGGTGAGTGTGAATGTAGATGGGATTCATTAAAAAAAAATCAACATCCCCTCTCAAGCCAAAAAGCTTTAATGAATTTTAATACATGTAGAGAAATGGTTTGCACTTCTTTTAGTGTGCTTGTGCAATTGTGCGATTGTCCAGATTCCGTGTGCAGTGGGGGGGGGGGGGGGCTGCTGTGGCCTGTTTTAGCCTTTGCCCAGATGAACAGGTGCAGATTATCTTGTCATAAGCTTTGCCAGACCCTTTCAGCAGCCAACCATTTCTACACCCACATGGAAAACCCAGAAGGAGAGGCTAATTTAAGATGCTGGGCAAAAGCAATGGAAACACATGTGTTATTAAACCAGGAAGAACTTAGATCATAAAGCCATTAAAAGACACAGGATCGTTCACTCTAAGCAAGCTGTAAAAACAAGAAAGTAGTGACTGAGAAGGAAGAAAGATAAGCAGGTGGAATAAGTTGTCTGCAAAACTTTCTGTGAATTCGGAAACATGACACCTTCAAACAATTCTAAGATGCAATGAAATAGTCAAGTTCTCTGAAATTGTGAAATGAATAAGTCTAAAATATTACATAGAAATCTAATACGAGCAGTACTGGAGTTTTAAATTATATTCAAGGTTAAAAGTGCAATCATGTTGGCTGCTACCTGGAAGTCGGCTCAGAGCAAAATAGAGGAAATCCTAAATCTGCCCCTTTAATGCTCAGATATGTTCTGCACTATGGAGTACAATTTAATATTCCTTGCCATGATTTAAGCACTCCAGGGTATTTATGCCCTGAGCTGGGTTTATGAGTCCAAAGACGAGGAGACGTTCAACATCACTCTAAATCCAACCCATCAGAAAATTTCTATCAGTGCAATCCCAGACGTGGAGAGATGACAACCAGTTTAAATCCTTCCGTTTTTTGGATCCTAACAAGGATTTCATAAACATACACATCCATCAGCACAAGGGTGCGTCAGAGAATGTGGACGCTTGTAGAAAGGGCGAGCATACATTTTGCCGTTCTTTTTGAGAGTGTAGCATACTTTGCATCTCAGTGACCTTCATGAAATCAATCACACCAAGCTGCTGAGGATGCGCAGAACAGGAAGATGTTGTTAAGGTTACTGGCAGTCTTGAAGACTTAGTCTCCAAAGGCTTCTTCATCTTCTGTGTTCTTGTTGACGTAAAACCAAGACAAACCGTTGGTGAAAAAGAAATGTGACAAAATGTTGAAATATCTCTCCGAACATAATGGGAAATGGGAAAGATCATATTCAAATCACGCTAACCACTTCTGTGGGATGCCCTTAAGGACTTGATGTCACATGCATTCAGTGCATCACATAATATGCACATGGTGGTAATATAACATAATCTGATGAGAGCAGCAATAGAAGGGTCTATTTTGTCTCTTTGATGCTTCAACAGTGTTGCAAATCTGTATGTCAATAATATTGGCTTTTAGCAAAGGTGTCTTCTCCTAAGCAGGTCCAAATGACCACTCCGAGTGGCATGACCCTGTGCTTAAGTATTACAGTTGACAAAACATGTTTTTTAACAGATCTTGATGCCTGCATGAGTTGCTCAAGGCTGATTTCTTAAAGATTCATCACAATCAATCATATAAGCGTCTTGAGTTCCCCTTTTTACGGTATATTACAGAATAAAAGAAAAGAATCAGGACTGCAAAGAGCTTTTACATCTTTAATGAGCAATTTAAAGACACACCTCTTCAGGCTATACCTTGACTAAAAACACTAACTAAGTATTGCACTTAAATTGTACTTCTAATGGCTCTTATCTAAATCAAGTTGTAAATCGGCTTATTTAATGAAATTGCACTTTGTTGTTTCTTGTTCGTGAGTTTGTATCCTTATGGTTGAAATGCACTTATTGTGAGTAGCTTTGGACAAAAGCGTCAGCTAAATGACATGTAATGTAATGTAATATACATTAGTATGCGAGGGTAGGTTATTACCAGGCATGGTCAACTAGCAAGCATTAAACATGATTTGATTATTAATCTCCTCAAGTCTTATTCTTTGTCATTTTTTTGCTTCTCCTTCAATGACCCAGGAGGTCATATGAGCTTAAGAGTCAATCCATTTACATGCATTTAAAAAAAAAACAAAAAAACAGTAGCAACTGCAACAGCTTAATATCCTGCTGTGTGCGTTTGTGCATGTGTATGTGTGCATTCGTGCGTTACCGTGTTGCTGTGCTGGGGGTGTGTTCTGCCAGCCCTTCAGCCCACGGCTCATGCATAATACCGTCAGAGCATTCCACAACGATGGGCTGCCTCCGAATGCGTTTACGGTTTCTTCAAGTGTTTGGAGTATTTGTGAATTTGACATGACACAATCTACAGTTCTAATTTTGTCTTGCTGAAATCTTGCCAAAGCATGAGGAGGTAACGTGAATGTCGGCGTACGTGTGCGAGCAGATCCCCTGCTGTCCACTGGGAGATGACAGCCCATCACATGTCCCAATGGGTTTAATAGAGGAGCAGAAATAAAATAAAATCAAGCAACAAGAGAAAAGGGAAAATAGAAACAAGAGCGAGAGAACGAGAGCGAGCGAGAGAGAGAGAGAGAGAGCGGGAGCGGGAGAGAGAGAGAGGGAAAAAGCTCCCTAACTCCAGTGATTCCCAGCCTGGCTGGCAGTAAGCTTTGTGCTCCGATCTGCCCGCTCTGATGGGGTTTCATGCTCGTGCAGGCAGTGTTGGGGATCCTGAGGGCAACACAGGTCTCTGCTGCTGATCACGGTCTCTTCATTTCCAACAAGCTCGACCGTATGAGCCCACAAGGATGAGAGTCAGGACAGCTAATCTCAACCTGCTACTGACGGCTGATGGAACACCAACCAATGACAGCCACTAGAATCCAAAAAGGGAGCTAAAAGAAGATTGAATGAGAGCGGCCCGCGGACGACTGGCAGATATGAGAGGTAGGAGCTCCAGCAGTGGAAAGAATATACAAATGAATGCATTTGTACATGTGTGTGTTTGTATCATACATATGCATGGCTAGCACGGATGCTATCAACTGCTAAGTCTAGTATACTGTGTAAACTGTTGTATAACTGAGTGGTAATAACGCATGGACTGCTCCAAGCTCATGAAGGTTCTTTAATCAAAACAATTAAATGCATGGATATCAGCCCAACATTCACACTTGTATGGTTATAGTTGTGCATTACCATGGAGTGTTTCTTGTTGTATATAGATATTAACATGGGTATGGAGGCGAGTGAAAGCAGTAGTTGCTGTGTGTGCAGGCCATTACAAGCTTGCCTGTGTGTACTGGAGGGATACATAAGAGCATGGAGCCATTCTCCTGTGTTGACCTGATTCCAGAGCTGCTGTTGCTATGCTTCACTGAACTGACGCTGTTTATGCGTTCATGCATTGTATGTATATGAGTTTTTTCATGAGTAGATACGTGTACAAGCACATGTGAATGAATGCATTCTTGCATAAACACACACACACACACACTCACTAACAAGGATGCAATTAATACAAGGCTTTGCACAAAAGCGCACTAAATCCTCAACACAACCATTTTCTGATTGTTTTTGTTGATGCAAGTGGCATATTATCACAAGAGCAAATCTGGCAAGAGCCGTCATACCAAACTAACACCTGAGACCAGAGCTGGAAGCGCCTGTGACTGTGTATTTCTAAACCTGAAAATCAAAATCAACTGCAGGATGTCCACCAAACCAGGCATAGATAAAATGATGACGTGCTTGTAAATGGGACTCTAATTACTGGACTATATATCACAATAAGCGATATTCAAAGATCACGGGAGCAGTGGGAAGGAGTATTTAGTATTTGTCAAGTGATATCAAGCCCGATATCTGAGCGTGATATGTGTGTCATGATTTGCTGTAAATTTCAAATCAACATTCCTCAATAAATGTTTAATTTTTACAGTGAATTGCTTCCAATATCTTTCTGGAATCGGGAAATACCTTTTAGGTTGATGTAAACTGCTTCATCACAATGACATAAAATAGGCAAAGAATGCTGTGCGTCACTGGTGACACAGGAAAAGATGAAATCCCATTTTAGAAAACATTAAACAAACACAATTAGCAACATGGCTGCTCAATGTCCAGGAAAGAACATGTTATGCTTATTGAGATAAACCAGTTGCAGCTAATCAATTCGTTCAGGATGTGTTGTTGTTTGCTGATGCTGGTTGCCTTGGGGCTTGTTGTATCAGTGCAATGACGATGAAAAACCTCTTCACCTTTATCTCTATTTTATTTTTAAGAGTGCAACCCGGGAGTCATCTTCTTTCCTAGGCTTGTGTCAGAGCTACATTTTACTGGGCCTCCAGCTAGCCCAGCCAATGCTATAAATACTGCTGTACTAATGTTCCAGAAGGAATGGACATGAGAAGTCATCTCAAAGGGAATCTGACATCCAATATCTGCTACATATGGATTTATGCGTAGGTGGAGTGTGGGTGAGGGGTTATGAGTCTTTGGTGAAATCACTAAGGGGCTCTATCTAGTGCAGGTCGGCAAGTGGGAGTTGGCATGTCGGCAATAAGTTTACTTTCTATTTTCTTTGACCAAGAAACAAGCAGAACCGAAGGCACTGCATTCTTTTCTAAATACTTTGTTTTCAGATGAGTGAATGCGGATGTAATAAATGTTTATTTTCAGTGACAACTGCGTTCGTCTGCTTCAGTGAAGATGGTGATTATGAAAGTTGAATGTATACAATTATGTAATAGTAGTCAAGGGTATTGCCGAAAGAGATCCCAAGCATACATTTAGATATACATCAAAACTAATACTATTTCCCCGTGTCTCCACAGTGGTTCTGGTGTGTGCCCTCCTATCCCTCCTCTCTTCGTCACATGCCTGTCCAAAGGAGTGTAACTGCAACAGCAACACCAAGGTAGTAGACTGCCGGGGTAGAGGCCTATATGACATCCCTCGACGGCTGCATCCTGACACCCAAGAACTGTATCTCCAAGATAACCGCATCAGGGGTCTGGGATCAATGGCTTTCCGAGAAATACCACTCGTCCGCATCCTCGACCTATCTAATAACTCTATAACATCCGTTTCGCCAACTGCCCTGCTTGGTCTCAGGACGCTACAGCGCCTCAGCCTGGCCTCCAACAGCCTCAGAGAGCTTGACAAGCGGTTGCTTGGGCCTATCCGCTCCCTTTCGCACCTTGACCTCTCACACAACAGGTAAAGCAACGTCAACAACAACAATGCACACTTTGTCAAACACGGCACACTGTAAAGCTCACATTGCTCAATGTATCTCATGTTGTTTCCTTGCCATGCCCTTACCTGCAGCCTGTGGGGTTTGCCTGGAGCCATAGGCGACAGTTTGAGGAACCTAAGCCACCTGGGGCTCGCACACAACAGGCTCACAAGACTGGACCGCTCCTTGTTGGAGGCTCTGACCCGCCTGGACAGCCTCACACTACGAAATAACCCGTGGAGGTGTGACTGCCAGCTCATAGGCCTCAAACTCTGGTTGGAGACCTACCTCTATAAAGGTTAGACCGCTACCAGCTCCCGGAAAAGGCTTGAGCAATTTCTACAACATTTCAAACTTTTTGTGTTTTAGATTATTGTAATACTGACTTTTGACGATCTGAAAACTATACGCTTGCTAGTGGCTGTGCGCGAGAAGCGCCTATTTTTGCAATTTAAATAGACTTGTCCCAGATTAATGTAATGTTCATATATTTTACACTTTTTACACAGCGATTTATACAGCAGAGAAAGAAATAGAGATGGTAGAATGAGTGTGTGCGTTATGCTGTTTGGTGTGAAGCTGCGGAAGTTTGTTTCAGCTCTTATACTATTGTTGGTTGTTTTGGCTTTTACGCCAACATTAACGTCTGACTATGGCTGTTTCGGGGGAGGTGACCTAATGTATCTAACATGGATGATGTATGATGACAACTTACAACATACAGTAAAGTTTGAATTGTTAATTGTCTTCAATAACAAAGCCGGACTATAAAGCCATGAAGCAGTAGGAATAATGTTGCAAGAACCTGCACATGCCCTCTATCTAATATGGCCCTTTAACGTAAGCCATTATACCCTACACTAATAAATATTGCTAGTAATGGGATGGTTCAGGTTCAGTCATTACGATAACAATTGTGGCCTTTTCTTTAGTAAACTTCTAAAAACAAATGGGCAGTTAACAGAAGGCAATCGGCTTATAAAACACGACAAATGCATGCCCCGCTTTCCCTTCCTGTCCCATGCTCAACCTCTAACTATTTAACTCTGATCCCAAGGTGGAGTGGTGGATGAGGTGCTTTGTTCCCAGCCGGAGGAAATGAAGGATGGAGACCTGCAGAAAGTACCTTACCAGCTCTTCCACTCCTGCATGACCACAAGCTACCATTACTTGTTTGCCAACATACACCACTTGGAGAATGAGAGGCTACTGCGCGGCCACACCCATGGCAACCATGCTCACCCCTCCAGCCATGCTATCCATGTCCCCATGGCAATGGGGGACGGTTTCAGTGGTGGAGGAGGAGGAGGAGGAGGAGGCGGCGGAGGAGGGGGTTTGCCAGAGTGTGAACCTAAGCAGAGGCAGCGGCCTGTCAACTTGCGCCATGCAATCGCCACAGTAATCATCACTGGCGTCGTGTGTGGGATTGTGTGCCTGATGATGCTGGTTGCTGCAGTGTACGGCTGCGCTTACGCCGCTATCATGGCCAAATATCAGCGGGAGCTTAAGAAGAACGAGGAGTTGGCAGCGGCAAAGCGGGCGGATCATGCTACAGCGGTGAAGGAACCGCTGGAGAACGCCATAGCCTAAGAGATGATAACGTGAACCCTGGACCGAATACCTGGTCCTCAACCCTTTAACTTAATCTGCTCTGGATGCCACGTGTGTGAGTGTGTGTGTGTGTGTGTTGACTTCCTTTCTGAGACTTGGGTAGCTGAGTATTTGACTATGCACTGATAAGAAGAGTACCTTCTACTGTATGCGGGTTTGTGGGGAAGGCCAAAGAATCCAAAAGGAATCAATTCCAATTTTTTCTGAGAAATGCATATCACAGATAAGAACACGTTGCTATATATTTATATTTGTGTACTTGTAGGTATAATAGTAAAGCTCTAGTATCTTGAAAATGGATTTCAGAATTAGGTGTCTTTTGGTTGTTCATAACCTTGAGTCCGATTGAGGTAACTCGTAGTAAGCAGCTGCTGTCCGTTAATTTCTGTTGTAATATTATTAATGTGAGAGTGTGAGAACTAAAGATGAGAGTTTTGTGTCAGTATTTCATTTGTGCTTGAGTGTGCTTGTGGAGATGTATACTGTAGTCATACATTTATAAAGAATTTAAGAGTTTGTGCCTAACAACGTCATAGTTTTGAAAAGTATATATGTTTTCTTAAAAGATATTTTTCTGACAACAGAAGTGAAGATGGAAATTTTACTGAAGCAATAATGACTAAAACTAAAACAAAAACAACAAAACCTGGACTCGGCATTGTTGTTTTTCTTAAAACTTTACAGCTTTATAAGAACTAATGAGCTATCATCCTGCTGCACAAAGTCACCCTTACACACAGACATTTTGAAATTTACAGTTTTGGAAATCAGTTGAGTCTTGTTTGTGAGTCAATACTGATTACATAAGTGTAGTCATGTCCTTCAAAATGTATTACATAAAATAAAAGAAAATATTTTACCTGACAACTACTGTATATGTCTACTGGCAACTACTTTAACAAGGCACGCATACTTATTTGGAGAAAGTATCTTAGTCCCTCATCCTACTCACTGAGTTTGTAGCAGACCACAGAGAAAGTTTTTTAATAACACTTATGCGTCATTCAAATTTTGTATGGTCTGTTGATCAATGTATTCTTAATGACTAATCCTTGTTTTCTTTCTTTCTTTACTAGGTGTTTTTTAAATTACCATTTAAAATACCAATGTATTAAAGCACCTCAGTGAGGCCTTTGATGTTTTAATAGATAAAATGGAATACAGCAATACTGTTTGCCATGGGTCCTTATTGAAAGTACCACACACTAGCAAGATAAGGATATATACATTTAAATAATATGCCATTTACTAATTAACTTTTATAAAATGATATTGTGGATCACAGTTGCTATAACCTTTATATTTTGGTATTTGGACTGAGAGATGAATTATATGTAAGTTGTGGTATTGTATCATTTTTTCTTTTGGTGTTCATTGATTCACATGAGAAAAAGCTGCTTGGGACGTGTTTAGTTGTTATCTTTATAGAAATAATTTGCCATCCGCAGTGATTTTCAGTTTACTTCAGTGTAGTATGGAGGCACATGAATGTACACAGATGGCTTTGGTCTTAACGCCTGACCTGAGTTTTGTTGCTCTGTGTATTACGGCAACAGACTCGCTGCACGTGGCTCAAGATGTGACCACAACACTGAATGACACACACACACACACACACACACACGTGTATGTACAAACACGGTAACATTGTGACTCAAGTGATGTCTGCAGGGCCAATGGCGTGTGATGTCATCAGCCTGTCCTTTTCAGTTAGTGTACAGCGTATTCACGAGTCCACAGCTCAGTGGAGTACAGGGCAGTGAAAACTGGCCCCAACCGGCCCATGCTAAATCTGCATTCCAGCCTACATCTCTCCTCTCATTGGACTCTCTTATATAAAATCATCCTTACAGCGGTCCCACGATCTGACAGCCATGGCCGTCATTACTGCTCATCAGCAGCCAATGTCAAAATAGGATTATCGCGAAGCCGTGTTACTGATTAGCCATTTTGAAATGCTGCTAAACAGCATTTTAGAGAACGATATTATCTTAAAACAACAGAGATTATGTCAGCGGTATCAAATAATAACGTGGGTTGGTGTAAACTGTGGGCTGAATGCGTATCACTCTATAAGAAATCTGCTGCATGCTCTTTGTGTGTGTGTGTGTGTGTGCGTGCATTGTGGCACTGCACAGACTCTCCCATCTCTGTCCTTCTGCTCAAGTGGTTTCCCCCAGGCCAAGAGCACCCACAATGCACTGCTTTCATGTTGACGCATTCAGGACCATGAAATAATTGTGTTTTTCTGGCATTTTATCTTTACTCTTATTTTATCACTGCATTTAAAAAATATTTGACACATTTTCATTTCTTTAGATTTTCCTTCTTCTGATCAGATATTATCTGTGATTCTCAAACTGGCTTTACTAGCCATTATTTTTTAACGAGAGAACTCAAACAGATCATTCTCAGAAAAAGCTTGTATTTGGGGAAAAAGCTGGGCTCCATATTGTACTTCGGCTGTGGAAAGGATCACAGTTCACACACTGTACTCCCTATTAGAATAGAATTAGAACTACTCCAGATGTTTCTATGGGTTACTGTGGCTATGACTGCAAAATAGTGGAAAAACTGACTTCCTAATAATTTCAGTTTACATATGCGTGCTTGTGATTGTAGAAGGACATAGAGTCCAGTTGAGGGCTATGCCTGTGCTTACAGAGCTCGTTACATACTACAACACACAAAACAATGACTGGAAGTCATCTTTTGCCTTTGGGGTAGAAGTGGGAAATGAGTCATGTCAAAACTTTCCCTAAGATAATAACCCAAGTACAGTTTCACAATTGCTATCCAAACCCAAGCTTCTCCATTTCTTCCAATTCAAACGTCAGCTTCTTTCCTCCTTTAGTTGATGGCAAACAGAACAAGAGCCGCCCGTCATGGCATCAAGCTGCTGATTGCACAAAGTTGCGTTATACCGGCATGACATTGTGAGGCTTCTGAATCACCAGGACGTGAGATGAGGCAGGCCACAATGAAAGCCTCCAGTCCACAATCTGCCTTAAATAAGCAAAGGGAAGGAAACCAAATGCACAAAAGGCATTCGTGAAATTGGCCTCAATTAATATTTGTAGGAAAAAATAGTTTTCACTTCAAACTTGTGCACGTTGCTCTCTTCTGAGCATATGTTAATGCGGGGCCAAGCACATGGAGAAATAGAGAAGCACACTCAGTAAATGTGCGAGGTGAATGTTTCAAAGCTGGCGGGTTGGACAACTGCATGGCGGTAAAACCAAGCCTACATAGCAGTGTAAAAAGAGAATAATGCAGCCTCTGTCAATGTGGAAGTGTGTTTGTCGAGTGAGGACGAGCCACTCGAGTCCCGACTTACCCGCAGCTATGGGCGATTTCCTCTCATCCAGAAGCTGAATGGCGGTGCTGGCCAATACAACACTCTTGTTCTCTGATCCTGAGACAGACACATAAAAGCACACATAAACACAACACGCACAGGCACATACGCAGAGTTCATATCCCATGTCATTACTCCGTATTCGTTCTAAACTAACCACAGGGCAATTAGAGAGAGAAAAACAGAACATAGATACCACAGAGTACTATGTCAGGGCTACAGCTAACTGCCCAGGTCCTGAGAGAGAGAGAGAGAGAGAGAGAGAGAGAGAGACACAGAGAGAGAGAGAGAGAGAGAGAGAGAGGGCATCCAAGGCAAGTCCGGCAAATAAATAAGAGTCTTTCAGATTTCTTGTATTAGCTGGCACTAATGGAAAGCCTGCGGCTGAGGACAGATGAGAACACATTCTCCCTTTGGAAAGGAAAACCATTTTGTAGACACACTTGCACAATTGCAACTGTGCGCGTGTGTGTTTTTTTGTGAGCGTGCGTCCACATGCGCCTTCTGGCCAAGTCAGAATGGAGAGGGCCGAACCTCCCCTAAACGTATCACATTTCAACCCACAGCAATCAGTTCTGTCCACCAGAACACAGCCGAGAATTAATAAGGGAGTCAGGGGAGGTAGTGAAGCATGGTGAGAAAAAAATAGAAAAGGTTTGGGTGAAAGACGAACAGAGCGAACGATGGAATTATTTCTTAAAGGTCTTTCTACATCTTGTGAATATGACATTTAAATTGTGTATTTGATGAATTGTCACACAGAGACATTAGTTTAATCATGGCCCACTAAAATCATTTAAAAGTTATGATTGACATAGCACAAAAACATTTAACTTTGTAGGAAAAATTGATTCATCAACCTTTGAAATCTTCAACCAACCTGAATTAAAAGGCAGAGAGTAGACAAAGGTGCCAGGAACTTGTTCAGCCGCTCTCTTGTACCACAGGGGGAAGTGATCGGCGTTGAACACCCCCTCTTTGTCTTCAGCCGTCAGAAAGTCTCTTGAAGCAGAAAGGGAAACAAGAGTTGATGAAGATACACAGGCTGTATAAACAAAAGGTAAAATATATCTACTTATTGGAATCATAGACAAAGAGACAATAAAAACATGCACGTCCAAGTTTATATACGTGCATTCATAGTGTACATGTAGACCGAATAAATACACTCAGCATACTTACTGGTTTGTAAGCTCACCAGGCACCACAAACAGGTTGATTCTGGACAGGCCTGTTCTTGTGCCCAGGTACGCTATTTCCACACCTTTATCAGAGTTCCTGTGCACAACAATTACATACAGTAACATTGTCAGTATTAACAATGCATTTCATGGAGTTATGACTACAGCACTTAGTGTGTGTTGAGTTTCCACTGTTTTAGATACGAAGATGGAAAAGAAAGAGGAGAGAGGGTCACACACTCTGACTTATTGAGCACAAGGCTTGTCCAGTAGGCCTCCAAGGGCGCAGTCACCACCGCGTCAAAGAGAACCTCCTGAATCAGCTCCTTATCACCTGACAAAACAAGCATATTCTCACAAACCACATTACATGAATACATTTAATTATGTGAGCAGAGATAGGAATGGAGGATTTTTTTAACTGACATTGTAAATGGGGTTCGTGTCCACTGAGGTAGAGTTTGATTGCCTCTATCTGGGACAAGTAGCGGTGCTTTGGGGGCTCATCTGTGTTGCAGTATGTCCTGCAAAATAGTATTGGCAATGAGGTTGTTTTTTTACCATGCACTACCGACGTATAAGATATATTCCTTTAAAGATATGAATTGGATATATGTCAAAATGCAGGTCAACAAGTGACACAAACCACCAACACAGAGTCCTGCAAACTACAAAGCCGTTATATGAGTATTATACTGCAGTTAGGCTGTAGATTTGGATTTGGATTTTACATGTAAATAGTATTACAGTATGCTTTGAATACCAGATGTGGAAAATATTGTCAGAACAAAAACACACGTCATTGCCGACAAACTCTCACCATTCATCTGCCAGCGCTACATCAGGATGCTCCAAGTCATGAAGACCTGGGGGAAAAAATAACTATAAATCTCATATGTTACATAAAAAAAATAACGACAAAAAAAAAAGAAAAAACTTAAAAAGCAAAAGCAAATAAATGTTAACCAACGATAATAAGGGTAGGCATATACCCTTCATATGACTACACTCTTAAACACATTCAGCAGGGTTGAAAAATGTGTTTTTTGAATAGATGTGATCGGTCTGATAGATCTGATTAATTCAGGAAGAGCCAAGTCATGCTCAGAGTGCTCTGCATGATGGACGTATTTGGAGGAACACACACACATAGAAACAGAGACACACTCCATGAATAATAACGTACGTGAGGGTGGAGATGAAAATAGACACTTAAATGCTGAGGGCCGGTTGTGCTAGGGCTCACATATGCTCTGCGAAGACAAGGACTCACCTAACGAGACACTAAAGACATATTTAGCTTCCTCTCCAATTGGGCCTTTGAAGTTCATTGTGACTCAAATGGCGAGTCGCTCAAACATTGAATGTGGCTGTGTAGGTGTGTGAGAGTGAGGGAGAGTGAGTGTGACCGGATTATGCTACTTTCTAACAGACATAACACATTCATCTATTTTATGTTTTACCTTTATGTGTTTACATTATTTTTAAGCCAGAGTGACACGTTTTGCCTGAGGATTAAAACTATATCAATAGCTTATGAATTATGAAGCTGCAAATGAAACTACCCAACAGAACACAAAGCAGTTAAAGCTAATTGTACCTCAACAAGTTAAAACTGTCAACTATTTTTTAAATGTAAATCCTTCAGTAACAAAGATCTGAAAGTGGTCATTCTGCTGTACTTTTCCTACAAATACTTCAGTAATGTTAGAGTGGCTCCATCTATTTTGTGAAATATATAAGCTTATAGAGCTTATACAAAGTGCATAGTTGATTACTGCTTTAATAAATTCCCTGTGTTCTCATCTGTAGCTGATAAAAACATTAAACAAACGATTAAAGACTACAAGCATGGCATAAGCCATTCTAGTAAAGCGTTAAAGCTTCAATAGAATGGACAAATAAGCGCAAACAAAATGTAAAACATTTAAGGCCAGAGATGACTGCAGTTATTAAGCTTCCTATAGAGCATTCCAAAATAAATAAAATATTAGTTATACAAAAAAATATGTATCTTTTCTACTGTATGATTGACTCTTCCACCACATAAAGTGTTAGCCTAGTGTGAAATTAAGACACATGAAAAGAATATGGAGGAGGATACAAAGAAATATAAAAGTGAGTTCAGTGAATAAAGTAAAAAGGGAGGATTTCCTACCTTCCTCCACTGTAACATTCCCTCTGAAAAAATACTTTCCATGGCCTCTGGAAAGAGCTACCCCTAAACTAAAAACAAATAACAAAAAGTGTTTCTCAAATGACAACTCACCAGCAGCGCTTTGTGAAAAGAAACTCTGAACACTGTAGTTGTTCTCAAATTTTGTCAACTTCTCATAGGCTGCGCCCCTGTTGTCTTACCTGAAAGGAGTCCCCTTGATATCTGTGTGATAGTAATCATTATGCAGCACTAGCACACGTTTCTGAAATGAAAGAGACAACACATTCTATTTTGCAGCATTTAAACAGTAGGCAGGTGTGGTGGTTATCTGATTTGTGATTTTCTGCAGCCTGGCTCCATCTAGTGGTGCAGGGAATACATGCTGTGGAGGTCACATGACTAGCCACGCTGCAGATGGATGTGTGTTTTTGCAGCTTGCGAGTCATTGGAAAAGGATTTGGAATATGCATCTGTGTACATTTGAGTGTGAGCGTGTAATTGTGCGTGTGTGTGTGAGCGTGTGTATTAACATTAAATGCTCGATAATCAGTCCAAGGTATAATGCTCTTTACTAAGCTTTTAAGATGCAAAGTGTGCACGTGCACACACACACACACACACACACACACACACGCACACACACACACGCACACACACCTGAATGCCTCTCTCTCTCTCTCTGATAGAAAAGTAGTAAAAGAGAATCATTGGGCTGCTGTCTCTCCCGTACCCAGCAGCATGTGCTTGGTGGAGATAACGGGCTCACACTCACTGACAGACACACACACATGCTGCAGAGCAAACAAAGTCGGAAACAAAATCCCTAAGTCAATCCTGTACATCACCGTGCCAAGTGTGACAACCCCCTGGCAGAGTGGGTTCTCCCTGCTGCGTATTTTCACTTTTGGACCAAAAGGAGAGTGCTTTTTATGGATTGCTTACCCCTTTATCAACACTCTTCTTCACCTCCATAGAGAAGGTCCCTGTCTTCCTGTTGACCATGGCGTTCCTCAGCTGGAGGCAGAAAATACATACAAAATCTTAAACATGACTGATTTACATTGAGAGAGGTAATGGTTTGTTGCTTGCGAGAGTCTCACCGTGTCATCTTTATCCTCCCATTCCACCTCAGACAGATCCACACTGCTGTAGTTAGGCTTCTTTCGCTTTTTGCCGTCTCCATACTGAACATAGGCCCACGTGAGTGTGCATGCAAGCGCAGAGAGATACTGAAGTATACTGCACCATGCTAGGCAAAATTTTTATGAATTAATATCTCATGACAAAGAATTAGAAAACATCACCTGAAATGTCAGACTATTCCTTTAATCAAATAATTAAGGAGCCTGAAATGATGGCTGGTATTCTTCATATTTAGCCGTCGATTACCTCAAAGAGGAGACCAAACTTACACATACAATGCAAGTCATCTCCCTCTCTGGCTAACGGACCTAACATGTCTGGCCTGGAACCTTAAATCGGCACAGGAGGCCAGATTATTAGGTGTATTAATGTGTACTATATGTGTGTACTTATGTGCGAGTCCCCCGCTTCATTCATTTTTTCAGCAAGGACAGACTCCCACCCCTCATTAGTTGCTAAATGCTGTTTATTAACGTCTTTAATTAGACTGCAATTAAAACATCCGTCTGCCCCCCTGTCTGTTCCTCTCCTCTTTCCTTCTCACATCCCTCCATATCTCTCCTCATTGTCCCCCTGCATCTATTCTTACGTTAAGCAGGTTCCTTGCGCTCGTCAATCAAATCTCCCACCTCTCCCTCTGTGCACCCTCCTCCCCTCATCCTCTTGTGCGAGGGGAGTGAGTGAGTACAATAGAGTTAATCACAGCCATTCAGAAGCTGTATCTCTGTTTATTCACAGCACAGCAGAGTCCTGGAACACACTCTCCTCATCTACATACCACCACGCAGCCAATAACACAGACACGGCAAGCATGGCGTCCCCACACGACTAAACACTCAAGCTCCATTTCAATCAGCATCGCGATGCGAAAAAAAGAAATCTGCCATTGACCCGTCATGAAGTCAAGAGTTAGTATTCCTCTTTCCCTTGTACGAAATAAATGAATACATTTGAAATTGAATATCTGGGGCCTTAAAGTATTTTTTTATGTTAATAAGGTTCGTACTTGAGTTCACTTGTCACAGGTATGTGAATGGTGCAGGAGGCTGGAGGCAGTACTCACAAGTGGCCGTAGGTCTGGATGGGTGAGGATGTAGCCGTTGTTAGTGATTGCAAAGGCATAGCCGTGAATACCCAGCTGGGAAGGATACACACAAATACACACCGAATGGTTTCATGACAATCCATGTTAAATTGTAAATTGGGGCCAATCAAGCTCTTTGTATTTTGCTACTAGCAGAATCTCTGTGTTTTTGGTGAAACCCACAGAACTGCACAATGAAAGGAGGGAGGTGTAATTAATCTACGTCTGTACAAATAACACGCTTTCAGTTGTCGAAATCTTACACCCATCCAATCTTCTGATCCAGAAGTATAAGCAATATGCACAGGGGAGGCTGCAGGGAACATATCATGATGCATTAGTCCACATAGGGTATACTATTCCTGTGATTATTGGACCTGCGTAAGGAGTCGGAAATAATCAGTGTCGTAAATTAATAGAAAACCTTTGATTCATCAGCTACTGGATTTTCCATTCAAATAATGCACTGCAGAGTCCTTATGAAACATGTGAATACAGTATAGAGGAACTTGCCACAGTTTTTTACTGACCTTACTGACGATTGACACATTCACACCGCTCAATCATTTCGTCAAAATGATCAAAAGTGTAATGCTTCACAGGTGTATCTCATGTAGCCATTGAGGTCTAAAATGATTTGCAGTAATATAACAGCGTGGTGTTGGGAGCAGTACCTTATATTTGGGGATGGCCTTGAGCAGCTCAGAGACAGGTATATCGGTCCCAACCACCCCGAGCAGTATGCCACTGTTTCGCTGATAATACACATTTGAATATTTTTGAATTTCATTTTGAAAGTTTATTAAACAACACGCTATCTTACAGAGCTATTGTTCACAAAAGAAACATTGTCAATCTATACTATATATTGAATTAGGGATTGTTTACTGTGTGCCAATTTACAGATAAAAAAAAACAATTTAAAATGATTTTACAGTTTGTGTCTTTTGTTCCAAAGCCTAATTCCCTGTGAGTTTTGCAATATGTAATTGCTTAGTTTTCAATTAAGCTAAACTGTTCGCTGGAGAAAACCAATCGGGTAAACATAATGCTTTTACAGCATTGTATGTGCACTTACAGTCTCGTTCTTGGTACTGAACACTGGCATTGCCACCGTGGTCATCAGAACTGGAGCTCGACCGTCTTCCATCTGAGTCATGGAGGAAGAAAAGGGAAAGATAGCAATTGAGAAATAGAAAGAGAAAGACAGAGAAGGAGGGGGGAGAACAAAAAAAGCTAATGATGAGACATTATCTTTATAGTCACAAAAGAAAAGTACCTACACAGCACATTGCATTGTATCATTTGCATTGGATCAATCACACTCAGTGAATGCATTACTCTGGTTCCTTCAGAAGTGAACATGATAGGAATCCTGCAGCTGACCTACTCATATTATCTTCTTCCAGGACCTACAAAACCTCCATGACATGTTTTATTCATGTTCATCATTTGCCTTAAAGTGTGTTCAATCACCAGCTTGCCTTTGATCTCTTGCAGAATAAGCGTATCCAAAGGCACTGCTTCTAGTTTGGATCTGGTATCTTTCCTCCCTACAGACTGCTGGAATAATTATGATATTTATTTTTCCAGCGGCTTTCTGTATCTGACGACGACATCCATTAGAGATGAAAGCTCGGCACTCTTATGAAGATACTGAAAGAAGGCTTCCCACTCGGCAAAAAGTGGTTTGACCTTGTCACACAGTCAGCGTTTAAAACACCACAAGTAATTGGTCCATTAAGTGCAGTGTAAAATCACAGAAAACAATGCACAGATGTGTTAAGTCAGAGTAGGTGTGAAAAAAAAATCATGCTCCTTATGATCCTTTTCTGCGGCTGCAATAAATTGAGAATTTGTCTGTTAGACTTCCCACACTTCTCTCAGAACACTTCCTGTACACTCCCTTTCCACCAGCGCTTCTTCTACCGAAATGAATAGGTAATGACAGGAAACTGCTCGCATGCAGTCTGCCTCCCTCAGACATTAGAAAAGGGGAATAAGTGTCCTGCGCTCTGACAGCCAGCAATAGCGATCCAGTAATAGCGATCCAATACCAATTGACACTGTCGCTCCTGGTGAACAGGATCGATCCAAAGACAGCGAAACAAAGCAGAGCCTCATCTAAGATTTAAAAAAAATCGGTTTCCATGTTCAAATTGATTGGATTCCATATTACTGTTATGCGACTTCTCCCGAGGAGGAAAGACCTTTACACCTGTGCTTCATTATGCAAACCCCAGAGAGGAAGGAGACACATCCTTGAACCCGAAATAAGTGTCCTCCAACATGACTGTACTCCGAATCCCTACAGGAGTACTCTGTATCTATGGTTTTACATATAATACCTGTACTCTAATGCAAGGTCAGAGCTCAGCAGACCTTTGGATGAAATCTGCATTATCGTTTCCTTTGTGGCTTTAACAGCCAGGACAAATTGGATGTGTAAGTACTTTCCCCTGCAGCGGGTCAAAAATTAAAAATGAACCCCTGTGGGCTCTGACACACCTGCTCGCCGCTGACACAAATACTCACACATGCCCAGACACTTGCACCCCTCAGAGGACGCAGATACACCTCTCCCCTCACGCCCTGAGTTTGCTGTCTCAAAGGACATTTTACAATCTAGATTGCTTTGATAAATTTCGCTCTGCTGGACGAGGTGACCCTTGTTTCCTTGGAGACTGGATTTAATGACGTTGGTGTGTGTAAGCCCTTGAGCCAAAGCCCTCCGTAGGTCCCTCTGGGGAGACAAACTTACACCAAAAGGGGAGCAGAGGGGACACACCTATGTTCTCAATCGCTTGAGTCACAATCAACACGCTTGCTTTGGAGTAGTCAAGTTTATGTCCATCCGTTTTTTAGGGGTGACTCAGGAGAGGTGATTGTTTGTTATTAGGATCCCTATATATCTGCCAATCACACCCTCGCAGTGAAGTAAAAATGTGGAAATTACATTAATACACTCATTTAAAAAAGGCATTTATTTGATGTATTGGATTTATGAACAGTGCCAGTACCAATACGTCTAAACCTTTGACTGGAACTGTAAGTATTTAGAAGAGAACTCACGTAACAATGACGTACTATCGTAGTAATTTATATATTTTCAATGAGATAAAGATTCTCTAAAATCAGCTTATGGAGGCGCGCGAAGAGAACTATTGGCTTAACTTAACACTTATTATGTTTCCCTCTCGGGTTCACTTTCCTTTTGCTTCTGTGCCACTTTATGTTTGTGAAAATGATACAATAGGGAAAAAGGAGAAAAGTTCCAAGAACAACCACAAAATACAAGTAGGATAGGAAGTCTTCATTTTCTGCTCTGCGTCAGTACCACGGACAGCGCCGCAACTACACGATCGCAGACAGACACACACACACACACACACACACACACACAAATTCTACACACAGCAAAGTGCTGACCGTTATCCTCAGAAAAACGGCACAGTAATAGTAACATGTATTTTGAAAAGTACTTTTGTTATTTTCACTATTTTTCTATAGATACACAAAGCTTTGAGAGCAGGGACTTGAGGCAAAACTTGACCAATCAGATTTGATGCAAATTGTTAGACGGGGACCCCCCCAGACATCTGGCACAGCCTGCTACTTTCATGCTGCTTACAGCATTTTCAATCGTCCGCCTTCATGCTTTACCGAGTATCAACGTTGTTCTCTTCAGTGAAAAAACCCTCTTCTCAAACTTGCATTCTGGTTTACGTCCTTCTTTTTCCAACTTTGTCTTCAAACACCTTGCACTCTCTCTCTCTCGCCCTTCCTACACTCGTCCTTCACGATCCCCTCCACCCCGCATTCCTCTCACCCCCATCTCCCTCCCATCATCCCTGTGCTCCTGTGTCAGTCTGTCCGACAGAGTGGGAAACAAAGCCAAATGAGGCAGAGAATGATGGATGAAGCTGGCGAGACGAAGGGGAGGGAGGGGAGAAGAGGGGAGAGGAGGGAGAGGAGAGGACAGGTGGGGGGGTGAGCTGGAGGTGGAAAGAGAGAAAAAAAAAGGGAGGGACTAGAAAGATTATTGGGTTGCACCGAGAGGGATGAGGCAGAGAGTTAAAAGATAGGATGAATGGCACATCTGGTAGGATGACATACATAAACATAAATACCGGTCACTTTACTAAAACTAAACCAATCCAAGGAGTTTTGCCATCTTCTCGTCAGAAACTGTCCCGATAGGTTGTGGGTTCGTAGCACCCGGGATAGAGACTATGCTATGAGGATTATATGCAACGAAGCAGTGCAGATTGCTGGCTAATCCCAATTATCATCTCTGACAATTCGATTTCCTTTTCTGTTTTCTGGTGAGCCGTTTCAATGTCAATAAGCTGGGATCCATCACACTAACATTACCGTGTCAGACATATGGCCTGCCAGCTGTCTAATGGCACTGCTCTGTACTCAGCTGATATTGATGGGGGGGGGGGGGGGGGAGACACTCAGAGAACTGTGTTCCACAACCATCATTGCTATGATTATATGGCTGCTTATCTCAACTCAAATATGATTCATAAAACACGGAAAAATGGACAGAGACAATATTAAAAAGGCATCGGAACAGATTGTCCATCCATTTGCTAAAAGCTAATGGGTTTTTAAATAAGGGTGACAAAGAGAGAATTCTACCAAGACAAATGACACAGGAAATCTTAAATAAAAAACATCGCCTCACATTTACACATATGTTTACACTGCCAGCCCCAAAGATACTGGCAAAAGCAAAGCCAACACAGCGTCACTAATGATGGATGATTGTGAGCGTGTGCACATACGTGTGCTTGATCAGACGTGCAGAGGGGATCGATCGACTGAACCTTTTGACAACCACGATGTATGGCTTGAATCAGGAAGTTGAGGAGCGACGTACGACACTGACACACAAAAAATTGCCATGGGTCAGCATGGTAGTTAGTTTACCCAAATTATGCCGTCATGTCGCAAAGACCCGAGAGCAAAACGCACATGCACATGAACACACACCAGGCCTCAACACAGCACAATACAGCGATGACCTCAAATCAGATTTTTTATTTGTTTTACCTTTTGTGCTTGGGGGAGCTAAAGAGAACAGATTAAGGAGGAGGGGGGGGGGGAGAGAAAGGGTCAATACGTTTGTGAATAGGTGTTGGAAAGCCTTTCAGTGCATTTTCCACTGAATGGAGTGCCAGCATCTGTGGGTGTGTAAAAAACACTTAAATTGACTTTGAATGCAACTTTAAAAACAGTGACTGCGTCAAGTGAGGAGAGCTTTGTGGCCAGGAGGGTCACAGCAGAGGAAACAAAACATAAGCTGTTAGTGTTGCATCAGTGTTGGGTCAATGTGCTTTGACTTTAATGAAAGGATGGGTATAATAAGGGCTAGGAGAAGGGAGTAAACAGAGAAAGACATAAAAGGCAAAAGGAATATAAAGAGGATTCCAGAGAGAAGGAATCCATTTTCATGCAGTGTAGACCACATGTGGGTTTTTATGCAAAGGAAACTTGGCTTTCTTTCTCTCTCATAATCCATTCAAAATAATAGTGGAAGACAAAAGGTAACTATTTATTCATTATGGCCAAGCACAATAAACAACAAAACCGAAGCATTGTCCAAGCATGACAACTTCAGTATATAGTGTGAATATTAAACGCTTAGAAAAGGATTCTATTCATACATGATATTCTTCCTTTGGGACAATTCAGGGATTATAATGTCTGAACTTTACAGCGCGTCCAGGGAAATTAGCAAGGCACGTGATAATATGAGCCTGCTGATATATAAGACTGAAAATGAACTGTTTGTGCAGAGTATGGAGATGAGAGGTCATAGACCAAGTCACCAATTGCCATATAGTGTGTTCCACTCATGCTACACAACTCCAAAACACACACACACACACACACACCACAAGCTCATTGACTTAATGGTTCCATCTGCTGCTCACACACACTTTCACACATCCTGTCTGAGACGCACAAGGAAAAAACACAGGTGTCACGCCTCAGCTTGCATTTTATTACAGCTATTCTCCTTGGGATTAAGTAAGTCGTTCCTAAAAAGGCTAATGTACTTATTGCCTTATGGGATACTTTTTTATAGTATAGAGTATATTTGGAGTCTTTCAATCTGTCACAGAATATTCTGGGTCCACAATCCAGCATGGGTTTGTGTGATAAGAAAAGACGGTGGCATGTAGGACATGGCATCAACTCACAGTGTTGTCGATATAAGCCTCAGTCCACACCGTGTCGTGTTCCCGATCGATCACCTTGGGACGACTCAGCACGTGAAGATACTCCATCACATTCTCTTGCACATCTGCCAATGTGGAGATCTGTGTGAAGTAGCCTGTTGGGCCGGGAGAGGAGGAAGAGGAAGGAAATGATGATGACTCATTTAACTTAAAGACGATTGCGAACAATGGACAGCCTCCAAACACGCCATGCTGCCCAGAGACAGAGATGTCGGCTACAACCTCTGTGTCACAGTGTCACACATTGCAGCAAGTTTCCTATCCAATGTATATATTCTATATTGTATATATATATATATATATATATATATATATTGGATTTATAAAACAAACCATCGCTCCCATTTTATTTGCATCTGTACCAAAGCACAGAAACTGCGTCTGGCATACACGCCTGGATACTTTTATGAGTTATAGCTGAAGAATATCTCCCAGTGACATATGAGTGAGAGCAAACCAGCGTGGGTTTGCGGATGAGTAATTGGTATGTAAATGCCATGGCAAAGCGCTTTTAGTGAAAACGCTGGTAATGTCACCATTAGGATGCTAATGTCCACGTGCAGGAGGGAATATACAGTCATGTCAGCAGGGGGGCACAGTGGAGAAGAGAAAGAGAGTGAATATCCGGATAAGAGTAAGAAGGAGTGAGAGGACAAGATGTGACACTGAGAATAAGGGAGTGACCACCGCATTTCCACCCATCCATGAAAACGGCAAACTACTTCCATCTCCGTGAGGCAGTCAAGGAGAAAATCATAGCTGGAGGAAATAGATTTTAGGGTCGTCGTTCCTGGCAACGACCTTTACTTCACTGGGAGGCAATACACAGATCCACGAAGAATGTCATATAGCCCACCTAATAACTAAGGCTATAATCTATATCTGTGAAATATTTGTTTTAATGGAACTGTAAGGATTAAAAATAGCATGATTAGTACAATCACCATAGCAAAACAACAATGCTCTGGCCCCCAAACTTTGACCTGGAAGTGAACCTAGACAACTCGACCCTTTTCATCCCTCAAAGACATTCGGTTCTGGATATTATTCCAGCAGACAACACACACACATACAGACTCGCATCGAGCTGCCCCAGCCTCGCTACATCATTCATCACAGCGCTGGGTGAAGAATGGCTGCTCCCTTTGGAAGGCTGAGGGCATCCTTCAGGCTGAGCCACCGGGGGCCAGCGAGATGAGCTGGGGAGGGGAAAAAAAAATATGAACGCTCCCTCCTTTCAGTGACACGGTACACCTGTCGCACACACGGGACGGGGCAGCCACAGCCTGGTCTGGTGAGGATCAGGTCATTAATATCTTTTTGAAGGGCCTTGGTCTCAATGATATGCAGGGAAGCTGTACAATGGCTGTCCTGATTCATGGATTCGCACATCTGTAAGATCTGTAACTGTTTAATATTGAATTCTGTAAACATGAGAAATTCATACTATTTCACATATAATCACATAGTTTATTATTTTGTGTATATTGGGAGTAAAATAACATTAGCTCCAAAAGTAGTCCCCTTGGCTATATAGTGTGTGTTTGATAGGCATAGAGAGTAAATTGGTTGAATAATACACCGTGTTCACCGTGTTGTCATCTATATGTGTGTCAAGGTCAGGTTGTCATGCCGTTTTTTGCCAGTCTCAATAGTATGGATCATTTGTATGACGACAGAGGCCAGCAAGCCGAAAATAAATAAAGAGAGTGAGGCGTGACAAGGCTCTTTTTTTAAGACGGGGATGTTGAATGAACCCACCTACACCAAGTATTCACAGTTTTAGTGTTTTGTGTTTTCTTTTGTTCTAAAACCCACAGGTTGTTTCAACATGAAGAGGTTAGAGCAGCGGTTTTAATTAAATGCCCACAACCTGTAAATTATTGTTGCTACACTCAGCATTTTGATCAAAAGCCAAAGAAGAAAAGGACTACTATACCTTACTTTTACCTACAAAACAAACACTTTTAAACAACAGCACATTTTTATGCTGCAGTTTGGATTTGAGATGTTGAGCCTGGAGAGCAAAGACTGTTCTACAGCTCCTGTGAACTGGAGAAGATTGTCATTGTCACAAGACGGAATCCTCATGCAGCATACAAACACACACACTTATGTACCATGACACACAAAGTGACATTATGGGTTCTCTGACATCGCTTCCATGTTTAACTATATGCATCTACATGCATATAAATAGACACACACACACACACACACACAGGTAAAACCTTTTGTGTGACCTATGGCTTGCCTGTGTTATCTACAGCAGCTTGAGGAAATGGGGCCAGCTTTTCTCTGTCACCCAGCTCTCAGCCAAATATAGAACCCGAAGGAAAGAGCTCCACACAACGAGACAACCATGACCACACACAAAGCAACGGGAAAGTGGCATGTTGTGAAAGTAGTTTGGACTTTAGGCTTCGGGGAACATGTAATGCAACTTATTTGGTTTCTGCAAATGGAACCAGCTGCTGTCACACACACGTGCTTATAGCGATGAGTACTGAGAAACAAAACAAGTCTATGCAACTACATGGAAAAAAATACCCTGAACAAATCCTGAGCTCCTAATGTATTCATTTCTTCCCAGCAACTTTCTTCTTCAAAAACTGATCATGAGTAGAGAAAAAAACAGAGGTCTATGCATGTATTGTGAATTCCCACCTTTGTTAGCACATGCCATCCATTTCAGATTATCTGCGAAGGCTGACTCTCGACCAATCAGGTAAGGGAATATGCGGACCTAAGGAGAGAAAGCAGATAGCTTATGTCATTCATTTTAATCGCATTTCGATAGCGCCCTCACACCACCAAAAAGAAGATAACACTGTCAAAGCCAAGCTGAAAACTCAGTTTTTATCTCCCGGTGATTAACAGGCCCTGTCTCCTCGTTTAATAGAAGGGAATTGGATTTTATTTAAAATTTGAATAATTAGAGAAACTAAACATTTAAGGACATGTGTATATAGAATCTGCAGAAGCTTAAGACAAAAACCGTTCCATTAAAACTTTTGATGTTTTTGTGTTAATTCAGAAAAACAGGTGAAAATATATTTCTTTCTTAAATTATTTCATTGCACATCCCACACTATTGGCAATTAAAACAAATACGGTGCTCAATATAAACATGTGCTCAATCAAGGGAGTCTTCTAAACTCTGTGCTGCCAAACCCATTTTTGTCGAGTTGGCTCAGGCAGCAGGTGTAGGCGGCAGGTGTGTGTATGTGTATGTGTGTGTGAAGTGCATGTTGCCAGATTGGACTAGATGCAAGCCTCTGAGGGCACAGATGCTGTAGCCCCCATGCTTGCATTTTTCACTGCTTCCCTCCACCCTGACAGCATGTGTCTGTTTGTGAGTGTGTGTGTTTGTAAGTATGTGTTATAGGCTAGATTTAGGTGTATCTGTGTCTTTATTTCAAATGACTGCTCCCAGCAGGTCTGGATATTGCAAAAACATAATTTATGTCTTGATGGCATTTTTGATGAATTATACTTATCTTATTCCCATCTTATTGAATAGTGATTATGTCAGCTCAAACAGACACAGATATAAACTACAGACAGTTTTTACATGGATACTGTTGGTCTTTTCATCAACTGTAATGAGTTTCCCTGTGAATAACTAGAGATTTTGAAGCAACCCTTATTATCTATTATCTATAATCATCTTCTATTCATAAACAACCCCAGCCATTTGAATTACATTGCCAAAGAGACAGGAAAACACAACACAGCTGACATGATCATAACCGCTGCATGAAGGTTGCAAGGTGTCACAATTTCTGTTTTCCTTCATTGGTAGCAGAGACGGAAGACATTTCAGCGCACTGGTTATTAAATATGGAAGAGGTTTTTAGCGGAGTTAAGTAAGGTGAGGATAAAAACTAGTAGGGGCTCAAGCCACAGCATGCAATCTTCAACCTACTTCACTGCACACATTTCACATAGTCAGGAACAAAACGACAACTCAAAGGGCACTTATAGAAGTACAAACATGTGTTTATATGAATGCAAGCACAGATGCACCGACACAATGCAAAATTGTGTCAGCAGCATTATATTTTCAGCACATGACTAATCATTATTAATGTATTACTGATGCAAAACTTAAATGTGTGCAAATGAGTAAAGACTGAAAATACGTCTGATGTGTTTTAACGTTCAGAGTGACACCTCATGCGGTTACAAAGTAAGCCGAAACCAGGCTAATTGTTTTGATGGTAATGGCCTCATGCAATATTTATTATAATATGGGACCAGACAGGCCTACTGTTGCGTCCATATATCCATCTCCTGAGGCTGAGGGAAGTACAGCTCATGTAGCCAACATTTTCTGTTTGCCTTCCCCTTCAAGGTCAGACCATGCCGTTACTGACAGTATGAAGCATCTTTCTCCACTTGGTTCACCTTGCCACTGCCTAAGTCGCAAATCACGGGACTCTATCTCGCCAAAAACTACCTTTTTTCAACATACCAAAGCCGACGGCAACTCAGTGATTAACTTTAAATCATATAAATGTGGGTCATGTTGGATCACCATACCCAGTTTTCATATTACATTGATGGCACAACCAGGTTTTCAGTCCCTTGTGGGGTTTATTGTACCAAACCCAGACAATCTGTCAGGGGATCAGGTGTCTGGGGAAGTCACAGCCCAGGGGGCTACGCTGTGGTTGAAGGAATTTGGTGTCACTCCAGGCAGGAAATGTCAAAACGTTCATTAGTCAAGGGAAACCACCACTGCTGTTCTTCTCAATGCTGTCCTACTTGTTGTATTGTTTTCCTGTAGGCAATATTAGGGGGGTGTTAGTTTGTGTATGTTTGATACTTTTTTCTCTTATTTGAACTCAACTAGTAGAATTAGAAATACTACAAAGCCTTCAGCTACAAAGTCTAGGTAGGTAATAATGAAATTACATTTCTAAAAAATACAATACAAAAGGCTGAAAACAGTAGCAGTATCTCAAAAAATGAATAGTGTCACATGAAAGAAAACTTTTTTCATTTTTTGGCCCAGTGTTTTATTTCAGTTGATCCTGACACAGTGGTGCTTTTTATGAGCTTATAATCTTTGAAAGAAATGCCATCTGCATGCATGCATTCAGTTAGTTTTTTCCCAAAGCACGCCTATATTCTCAGTGTGATGCTATACAGCAGTGAAGCTGGAAGGCTGGTTGCAGGGAAGCCATTAAAAACCAGCAGCAGAGAGAGAGAGAGAGAGAGAGAGAGAGAGACAGAGAACGAAGACTTCTATTATCAGCGGGGCTTCTTCTAAATGGACCTATGTAGCTTTGTCCCCTCTCTGCTCACTGCTGTTCAGCCTCAAGCAAAAAGTGGAGTGTGGGTTTGCAAACAGCTTTCAAACACCAGACACACAAACACATGAATACAAGAAAGTCATTTGTGATAGCAACTAGGCCCTAGTATGAATGTATTGAAACATATTGAAACTAAAATGGGTTAATAAAGTATCTTAAAAGACTGTGGGTTAAAGGATGGGTTAAGGGTGGATGTGTCTACCATCGCCTTTACTGTGCTTTGTCCTTAAAGGAAAATGAGGAAGAGTAACCTTTCTTTTTCTCTCTCTTTCCTCCCTTTTCATTTCATGTTCTGTCAGAAGAGCCCCACAATTACTTGCAGAACAGGAGAGAGACAGCTCAGTCCTCAGAGACAGGGCCATTCTTGAAACTACCTTTGAAAGGACTTCATACTAGGTTTTCAAAAATGTTCTGTAACAACTCAGACAAATATTGCTTTGATTTGTGACAACAACAATAAAAAAAACAACAATAAAAAAATGAATCCATCAGTGTTAGAAACAGGGATTGTGTTTGGCTTTCTGTCTTTGCACCTTATAATTATGTATAATTTGTAATCAATTCCCTAAACTTTACACCTACATTTATGTTTATTGATGTATTTAAGAGATACCTTTAACCGAGGTTATCCTATAAATAATGCACAATGGTTGTAGTAATAATTCTTTCTACTTCAAAAAGACCTTGGTAGCCACAGGAGGGCATTAGTCCACTGTTCTATCAGCACGTCAGTTCATGAAGTTGTGGAGAAGGAGAAATAGAAATTTGAGCTCAGCAGAACTCACTTTCCCACCTTTGTGGAGTTACTATTGTACAATAATGTGATTGGTGTGTTTCTGTGTTTAATACACTACCTTCCTCTCTGGCCAGTTGTACTTTGCAAAGATGGCATCATATGTGTCCACTGCCCCATCTGTCACCAGCATAATGGCTTGGCTGCACTCACTACCCCTTCCAGTCTCGTTGAACTGGAGATAGAGAGAGAGGGACGATAATGTATATTAATGACAACAACAAATAGCTCACCTACATGTTGTAATAAATGACTAAATATTTCACGTATTTTCTTTACTCAGGGAATGTTATGTCTTTACGTGCCTTACCTTGTTGAAAACGCTGGTAAAAAAATAACATGCATGCTATGCTATGAGGACATCCAACCTAAGACCTCATAAAATCACTGAGAAAATGGAAAACATATTCAAGTGTTTGTCTTTTTGAAAGACCAGCATTTAAAAAATAAAAATATGTGTGTGTTTTTTGCATGTGTTTGATTAATTGCTTGTTCATAATGAGGAGATGTCAAGCCTCCAACTCCAGTCATCAAGTGCCTTGTTTACTTGGTTTTTGCCTGATTCTGTTGAGCCGTTTGCTATTAATCACAGCGCACTAATTAGTTGTGAGCATGACACCGTTTCGTTTCTGTGTGCACGTGCGCGTGCACGAGAGTGTGTCTACTTGTGCGTCAGGCGGTATTACTTACGTCACCGAGTAGATTGAAGGCCTCAGTCAGAGCCATGTCTAACATGCCAATGCCTTGAGCAAAGAGCTTGTCGAGATGTTCCCGAAAATGCTGGGATAAAAACAAAAGTAGAGAAAATTTAACTAAAACAAAAACACAAAAACAAAGATGCGATAGTCATTACACTGAGCTTGGTTTACCATTATTTGTGGGCCATCAAAAATTGCACCAATGGTCTAATGGGCTCTTTAACTGAACCCTGGAACATTATCTTGCCATTGAATTTCACATGTGCACAAAAATGTTTTTCTCCAACTTCCAATTAGCTGTTGATTGTTCAGTCTAGTGCATTAGCAAGTGTGTGCTTTGGTGTGCCTGCGTGGTATAATCACGTCACGGAGGATGCATTAAATCTCCGCCAATGAATGATTCATTTAATGGATTAACAGATGGACACAGCATAAATGTATTATAAGATGAAAACACAGACATACAGACTTTACCCAAACATAATCTTTATGCCACTCCCAATATTTTCCATATTAGTACTCTGTCAATTTAGCATAACGCTCCTGTCAAACTGTCAAGGAAAAGTTTTAAAATCAATGCGGAACTTTGAAACAGAATGTAATCTATTAAAAGCTGCTTTGATTCAAATGTTGGAATTTCAAATATTTTCTGTTGACTCTATGCAGCCACTTGTGGAGGTCAGCGACCTTCTGACACACAACATTATATTGGAAAACAAGGCGTTACGCTTAATATAAAATAATTGTAGGATCTGAGGAACACCAAAGACCTCATCATCATCATCATCATCATCATCTTCAAAGCGTCTTGCATTTCAACTCTTTACCCTACATTCATCTCCTCCACTCCTCTTTTACGATGGTGGGAGAAAAGTCTCTCTGTGCACCGCGGGGGGGGCCAAGCGGTATGTGGCCACATCAGAGCCGGTTCACTTGGCAGCACAGATGCACAACAGACACACAGATGTGTCCACCAAAAACACACAAATACACATGCGCACAAAGAAAACTCAAGCAACACCCAAAAACACGCCCCCCCCCCCCCACCCCCCCACACACACACTTTCCTTTGAAGTGGATAAAAAGGTTAATCGTTTGTGACAAAAGCTTTACCCTGGAGCTTGGCCAACTTTACCTGCTGCATGTGACTGTGTGCGTTTAAGACTGAAGTGACTGGTCTCGGCACAGTGTGGTACGTTCAATCTCTGGTGAAGCAGTACACGTGAGCTGGCGGATTCAAAATATGTGTGTGTGTTTGTGCGAGTGTGTGTGTGTGTGAATGCAATGCTGAAGTGATTGTGCTGCACCGCAAGGATCTGAAATGTCCATTGAACATCAAACCCTGCAACGCGTCAGCTTAATGAAGCCTGGCTGTAGGTACATAATAATTAATGAATACATTTTATTGCACCTTGCTGTATATTACAATGTTCTTACTGGATGTGCTGACTTTCTCTCTACTTCTCTCTCTACTACTATTCAGTGAGGTACTGCAGTTTTTAAATCAATGCAGCGGAACTTTGAACTATTCCATTGATACCTCAAACTTTCAAAGATCTGTTTTGCTAGCAGCAGCTAATGGAGCCTCAAGCAGAGATTAGAAGAGGGCTTCAGAGGTTTGGCAACCCCATTTCACAGAGTTTCTATTCACAAGCAGGCTGGATAACAGGTCACATTCATCATAACTCACACACATATGATCAACGTAGATAGATCTAACACTGTTTAGATATCATGCACAAGGTAAAATATTTCAGGGACATGTTTTCGTATCAATGTGTAATGATTTCAATTTGACAGGACAAAACAAAATACAAGCAAAGAAAGACTTACATCTTTGTTGGTGACATCAGCTTGGACCAGAGTTCCATTGAGGCACGGCTCCACATAATGCAATTCTTCATTGTACTAAAAGAATACAGAATGAATGATCCATTTTTTAAACTTTAAATGTGGCGTTGACACAGAAATACCTGATCAGATGTTTACAAATTTAAATTGTGACGATGTTAGAAACTCTAGTTGTCTTGATGCAAAGCTCACACGTGCACCCAGTGCCTGCCATTGTGTGATAGAATTCATCATTTAATGCATGAGTGTGTATTAGACTTCAAAGTTCAAGGAAGAGAATGGAATCGTGTTCCTCCACAGCCAGCGTTCTGCCGCATGTGAGTGTAAATTGAAACATAAAATATATTTTCACCACAGAAGACATTTCCCCCAATGCAGATACTTAAGACAAAATAAAGAGGAGAAAAAACAGATTCAAATTGACGGATCCTTTTAAAGAGTTTCTGTAAAACAATATGTTTCTGCCTGATTGTCTAAATCCACTCTTCCTTTATTTTTCAAAAGAATAATTTTCAAAATGGCATGATTAGGATAACAAATGATAATGAAGACTTTGTTCTGCAGGGAAAGAGAATGGAGGCTGGCAAAGTGACTAGCTACGTTTTGATGTGAAATAGCATCAGACGCACACACGATAACACAACGCAATAAACAATGCCTTGGGTGCCTGAGGCGGGATTCAATCACAACTGTCTCTTTTGCAATTCAAATCTCCATACAGCTTACTACTAATTGGTTGTGAGCGTGACAGGAAAGAAAGCAGATTTGTTCCAGGATTTCCTGTGATCTGAGGAGGAGAGGACGTGGACCTGTGTGTTTATGTGAGCATCAATAAAAAAACGTTGAGGCCTCCATTCAGCTGTGTGTGAACGACTGTTCGGGCATGAACTTACGGCGATGATGTTAAAAAAGTCGTCGTCTCCAAGAGTGTCCAGTATGGAGGAGACCGTCTGCCTGGCGATAGTCAGCCTGAGGCCTTTCATACTCCCACTGACATCCACCAGGATCACCACATTTTTCGGAGAGGTGGCAGCCTGGATGTACCACTTCCGGTTACGACAGTCAAAAGCTATGACCCCGTGTTCGTCCGGCTTCCACTTGATCCCTTGAAGACACAGTGTCAGCATCACAAGTTAAAAGAGAAACAACAAACTGGAAAAGGGCTGGAGTTGCATCATAATACTGTTACCTGGGCTATAAAACTAAATGACGTGGCCTGAGGAGGTTTTCACTACGATAAGAGATAAGAGATTTTTCATGTTTTCCGAAACATGAAAAATCTCCTTTTTCAAAACGACCTACGCAACTACAGTGGAATACATGTTTTCATGTCACTTCTAGTCTCGTTTGGCTATGCAGTTGGCGATAAGAGATTTCTGCTGGCACTCCAATAGAATTGAGGTGAATGTAGTGCCCACAGCATTGGAAAGTTACACTGAAATATTTAAAGAAGCATCTCATTTTAGAAACTCCTCCCATGTGGAAATTACATAAAAAAAACAAAATACGGCACTTTTTTTCCACAAAGGCCAGTTTTTCTAAATTTGGTGAACTTTAGGGATTTCATGCTGGTCAGAAAGCTCTTAATAGACCTGGCAGATAGTCTGAGCTGCACAGAATATTTACGTTAATTGTAAACTGGGGCGTTAAATATTTTTAAAAGTAAGTAAGCCTCCAGTCCCTAGCTGTCAATGAAGCTCCACATGAACCCCCCCTGCTTTAGGGAGACAGCAACTTGATTACAGTGGTACAAACACACACAGAAACACGCAGCCAATCCCAAACAAACAAACAAACACTTACCTGGGTACTGCCTGAAAAAACCTTTGGCACTGCCAAAATACTGCCATATGAGAGATGGGTCCCTCTCAAAGTTATCCACAAACACTTTATTTAAGGCCTCAGACCAGTATACTCCATTTACAATTGCAGAGTCTAAGAGGAAAAGGGATAAAGAAAGAGAGACAACATATTGAGAGTAGGAACCGGCAGCATTTGAGTAAAAAAAGAAACATTGCGTTACAGCGTTGGAGGTTGGGACAGATATTCCCAAGTGCCTGTTCAACCACTCATAATAAACTACACCTCCACAGATCACTATCAGGGCTTATTCGTTATGAGGGGAAACAAGGGATGAGGGTGAAAAGGTGAGAGAAGAGAAGAGAATAATTAAAGAGATAAGAGACAATAGAAAAGGAGTGACTGCTATTCTCAAAAGAAATATAACATGGAATAGAAATGTATACTTTCTGGTAAAAGTAATGTACTTTCTGGCTTTGTATTTACTTCTCAGACTAAAATAACTGCTGTTTCACTGAGAGGGAAGCTAAAAGCAATCATGACAAATAAAAAGAACTAACTAGCTTAGCAGATCCGGATGGATGCCATTTAGGCTTTTGACTCCAGTGGCCCATCTACAAAATAAGTTTCATAGCACTTGCCTTATAATTTTACCCAAAATACATTGTGTGGCATATCCAATGCATTAGATTTATTTTCAATTTCATTTTTTATGTACATATTACAGCTGAAACAGCCGAATCTTTGATTAGTTCCAAACTGACACAACAACGCCTTTAGAGCGAGATGAGCCGGGAAGGCAGACAGACAGACAGACAGACAGACAGACAGACAGACAGACAGACAGACAGACAGACAGACAGACAGACAGACAGACAGACAGACAGACAGACACCTAATGGACAGCGAGAGAGAGGAAAGCAGATGAGCAGGTAGGAGGACATCGTCTTCTCCGCTGTACGCTGTCAACAGTTATGCCAATAAGCGATGATTGAATTAGTTCTCCCTTGATAGTAAACACCCATCCACCTCTGTGGGGGGGGGGGGGGGGGCAATGCAGTCACCCCTGGTGCCGTTTGGGTGTTTATTACATTGCTATTATCTGAACGTGCCATGATGAGGAAGACAGTATGGGCTCTCCTTCCCCCCAAAGCATTCTTTTGAAATTCCTCTCGACTAATGCGTTCCTCAATTTAATCTGATGAAGCAGCTCCCGGAATTCTTTATAGTCACATGTCCGCTTGTGCTTAAGGTTGGAAAGGAGAACTGTAAGGGTGACCGACTATACGCGTCACGATGATCTGAGCTGGGATCCACTTTGCTTTAATGGATTACCAGGGTACTGAGAAAGCCAAAAGGTAGGATTGTCAGTCATGTCAAAAATACGGACATGGTGTGTTTTATTACACTGATGTGTGCATATCCAATTGGTGTGATTAAGTTCTGCACTACATGTGTGAAAGGGAAACTCATATGAGAAACGTCTTTAAACACACAGCATTGTAGGCTAGACAAAAAGTTAAATACTACAATGAACTGCATCGCCAGCAGCACTTTAACGCATTTTGTCTACACAAGGACCATCACACTTCATATAGCTCAATGTCAGGAAAATGTAAAAGGTAGACCAGAAGAAAAGCCCAAAGGAAGCGTGAGTAGAGAGAAGGGAGATGCAACGGGTGTGTGTGTAGGAGTTCATGTGCTCATATGAATGTGAACCCTTCTCCATCACAGAGAGTATAAAGATAAGTGCAGGGACATTAGAGGGAATCGACTTGCTGCAAATGTGCACATGGCTTCACTGCGCACATGGTACATTTTTCCTGTCATAGCCCCATAAAGTGATGATGGTTGTGTTTTGGTTGGAAGTGAGTTTGGAGGACGGATGTTTGATGCGGTGTGTTGCTCATTCGATTAATCTCATGGAGGCATGCAGCTCCCTGCTATCATGGACTTGACCTCTAATTCATCACCACTGCCAAAAACTATTCATGATCAGGGCAGGCTCCACAGCCAGAGCCTCAACAGCATAAAAACAGGTTGTTGCCGATCTAAAACTCCGCTTTAGGTGTGTGTGTGTGTGTGTCTAAATCTACTCTTTTGCCTGTGAATCAAATCTAATTTCCTCTTCCTGCGTCGGCCTTCCAGCTTCACTCTCTAAGGCCTTACGTTCAGTTGCTTTCCATTTCACTCACATGCCTCCCGTCACTGCCACTCGCCTTTCTCTTTTTTCCACCAAACACTAATTAATCGGTTGCTAAGACCTTCCGTCAGTCTGACTTAACCCACTTTCTTTCTCATTTGTTCTATCCTTCATTTCAATACCTCTCTCTCCCCCTCTCCCTCTCCCCATATATATATATATATATACATCATTTCTTTGCCTCTGGTAGCTGGGTTAAGTCGACATGACTTCACTTTGTCCGCTGAGCATTGCAGCGGGCCATTACTTTATGGGTTGGTAAATTAGCCGAATGTCTGATTATTGAACTGCTAATTAAGTCAATGTGTGGTAGTTAATGTCCAAAGAGATGCAATTAATGAACAAAGTCCTCCTCTAGTCACATGCATCCATCCCCATGCATCAGCACACCAGAAAGAAATATGTTCTTGAAAGGCCACTATACAGATGTTTCTTTTTACGATGACGATGTTTAAGGTGTACTGAGCATACCTTTGTTGTACATGTTGGTGGGCACCTGGACCACGCTGAGACTGAGGTTGACTGACAGGTTGTTAAAGTGGTCATTGGGTTGCAGGATGAATTCTCCTCCCAGCTCCACACTGTTCCCTTCTTCATTCACCTCATTGATCAACACTGCATTGAAGTATTCGTACTGGATTTAAAAAAAAAGAAAGAAAGAGATTGTTATGACATTTCAGATACAATTTACACCTGAATTCTAACGTTTACTGAATATTTCATTCAGAATTCTGTATGTTAGATTCAATATGGCCATTTTACTCGTCGTGTCATCACTGCATAGGATGGCAGGGTCACTCCAGTGCTGAGTCAGAGAGTAGTGTACTGAGGTAACCTGAATCCCTGGATCACCCCAGACGTGCATGATGTTACAGCGGAAAGCTGCTGAGTTGACAGATCTCTCCTCAGATTGCACAACCCCTTCCAAGCCCGATGCTGCCTCCACAGTATTTTTAGTACTGCGCATACTGTGGAGAGTATTAATAAATCATAGAGCATGATAAATATAGAGCTCACGGCTCCCTCCATCCTTAAGGCTCGGAAGTCTGAGTTAGCACAGCAGAAGGGGGAATGTAAGTGTGAATGGCTGTCTGTCATATATTCATCAATGTTTCAATAGTATGGCGAGATATCCGTGGTGTGCCCTGCATGCCTTCACCCAACATCTGCTGGCATGATTCTTATAAAAATACAATTGACTGTTCTTACTAACAGTCGCAGTGGTGGCACCCATTGTGCAGGTGAATGGTGATTACACAGCCTAAGGCCACATTGATTTCTCCTGTGTTGACCCAATGAATGCGATTTGATAAGGGCGTCTGAGGAAGACGAATTGTCATTCTCAAGAGTCCAAATTATCCTTGTGAGGAGGACAGACACTCACTTGATTTTGCTTTCGACTGACACAAATGCACGTCCATTACAGCGAGATGTCAGAGTGAAGAAAACATCATTTAAAAGTGACTATACCTTATTAAGACCATGTCCTGATACACTCAGACATATTACAATGTATGGTCACTGTGGTAGACTCTTTCCTCTGTATGACACAAGTAACCCTCCCCCTCACCCTGTCTTCAGATTTCTAGCACCAGTAACCTTCACTTAGACTAAATCTTTCTGCTCCTCCTGAGGAACACCATCTTCTTCTCTGCCCGGTGCAAAACAGAGATAAAGCCATCAAAGAGGGTTAGCAAAAGCAGCCTATCGTTGTAATTAATCAGGCCTGATTAGGCTTATTAGCCTTTTATCAAGGGGAACGCTGCCATTTCAAGGTTATGGCCCGCAGCCTTGCATACTTCTGTCTATATTTTCCCTCATGCTTCTTCGTCTTTTCCTTTTATTTTGCATTCTTCTTCTTCTTCTCCTCTCAACTTGAAATTACAGTATGCTTTCAAAAGCAGTTTGTTTTTGATGAATGAAAAAACAAAACAAAGTACTTCTTAAAAGGAGCACGTTGGGTAAGGCCAAAAAGTACCTAGTCATAGTTAGACTCACAAAAAAGTGTTTCGCTGTGTTGAGTTGGGGAACCATTTCAACCTTGTATTTTGTGAAGGAAAGAAAAAACAATTGAAAAACAAGTATGTGAGATGGGATTTTCATAGTTTCTTCAAAATGTCTACTTAATCTGAGGTCCGCTCTGACAAGAATGTATGTCTTGAAATAAAAGCCTTGAAAAAAACATGAACACAAAACATCAATATAAAAGTAAGACATTTGTTTAAAACAGCTTTTAGTTCTTTAAGTGGAGGACAAGAAAACACAAAAAAGAGACAAAGAAAGCAGAAACAAGAGCAAAAGGGAAAAAAAGGACAAATGATAAATAGTTTGCATAGCAATAGACAAAACGATCGGATAAGCTCGGAAAAGACGGACAAGCATGAGGATACAGATGGAGAGGATATAATACAATGAGGTTAAAAGACAGATTAGGAATCAATAGGACACGAGAAGACTGGATACAAACACTGATCATGTGATCAGATGAAACAGCTTGTCTGTGAAACGGGTTAGCGCATCGTGATGCACAGATAATCGTCTCCCTACCCTGCAGTTATCATAGCTTCTCTAATATAGTTGTCTGGCACGCAACCTTACTGTTCTGGATCATTCCCACTGTTCTCAAGGCATTATTGTGGAGGATCCTTTGAAAGAACCACCCTCAATGGAAGCTACCTGTCCTGCTTCAAACAGCAGACACACAAAGTTAACAACTGACTGATGAACATATTGTATGTTTCATCTCACAATACAAATATCTCCCTCAAGATATGGAGGAGACCAAAAACAGAGTTCAAAGGAAAGCGGGTACTGGACTCATATTTAATATTTGCCAGCATGTTACCCAAATGGATGCTATATAATTGTGAACTGTGATTAAAAAAAACGAGTGTCTCCTCAATCAGGTGAGGTAGCAGGAACGACGACCTTCAGGCGGTGGAAAACTCTGGCACACTTCCTCAATGCAGAGAATTGATTATTGGTCATATTCACTCGTCTTCAGCTTTCTCTGCACCTGACCTCCCTACCGTTGGCAACTGCATCTTTATTCCCTGCCAAAGACTCCACAGTGTCCAAAGGCCACACAAAATTACACCGGATTATCATCTTCACAACCTCTCAAGGTCTCTGTCGGTATGTTGTTCTCCAGTCCGAAGATATCCACATAAAACACACATTCAAAGAATTCACAAATGACAATCATGTCACTCTGACAGAATCAGAACCTAAATGAATGCCAACTATACTAAACAATTATGTATTACTTTAAATATTCTGCTAAATGAACTTTTAGTACTTTAGGTATATTTAGATGCTCATACATAAGTAGCATTTTTAATATACAAGACTTAGTGCATTTTTGTTGTGTTGGACATTTACTTATGTTAATGTTCTGAGTACTTCGACCTCATTTTCCCTTTAGTACTTTTTAACTCAACTTTTAATATTTTGATTATTCAAATCAAATTAAGCTGCATGAAGGTACAGATCTTTTTCAAGAGTCATAAGTCACTAATGTTCAACCTGCTTAGTTGATAACAGAATAACTTTCAGTGCAGAGACAAATAATTCTCAAATTGACAATCAATAAAGAGTACATTAGGATACTTCAAAATTGGTTCATACAAGATGTACATGCAAAGACTACGACACACACACACACACACACACACACCTGTCAAACAGAGGCACAGCCAAAACCACTTGCAGCAGACAAGGCTCTTTTGCGTCTGCACACTGTTCTCTTTTTGACATTGTGTTATTAGTAATACCTGTTCTATCATCATCATCTTCCTCTCACTTCCTCTGTCTCACCCTCCCCATGTGATTCATCCCTTTATTTTTCTGGCTCAGCCCATCTCCTATTAGAACCTATTGTTTAACTCGCTGTATACAATCTTCATCAAGCTCCTAGCCACCCACTGTCTCACCCAGGAATTCAACCCAGATGTGCTCTCTCATGCACACGGCTCTCATTAGCGCGGCTCGATTACAATCAGCTCTATATATGACACTATTGTTGCAATTGCCAGGTTGTCTGCATCTAGTCGACCCTTTCTAGGTGTTTGTCTCCTCCGTCTTGGTGTCTGTGCTCCATCTTTCCGCTCTGTATGTTCTATGGAACAGGAAATTAAAAGCAATTTCCTATTTGTGTTGCTTATTGTTCAAATGCAGACGGTGGAATAACTGGAAATATAATCGAAAACATTCTCAAATATAAAATTCTTAAAATGTCTTCCTAAATAACCCACATGCATGTGTGAACATTTTTGTGTAGATACTGAAACACACGCACGCATAGCCAAAACAAGGTTTCAATGTTGCAGTCACTGCCTCAAGATCCGAGACAAACATAACCGCTAAAAAAATGAGAGAAATAGGATTTGCAGTTCTGCCTCTGTAACTAAAGTACGTGTCTGAAATGACGAGAGAAAAGGAAAAGAAGACAGAAAATGCCATCAGAGGCCGTTAAAAGTAGTGAGAATTTCCAGTCAAGTAAAATAAAATAAAACAACTGTTAATGAGTTTGCTAATAGACTTCTGTAAATCCACAGCATGTAGCCTTAAAATTGCACACATCAGCTTTTGAGTTTCATCAGGGTGGGAGTGGGTGTGTGAATGGTGTAAAGGGAAAACCATGGCTTGTATATGTGGGTGTGTGTGTGTGCGTGTGTGTGTGTGTGTGTGTTAGCATCTGCGTATGTTCCCCTGAGGCTCTTTGTACAGAATGTGTAGCATGGTGTGTCTGTGCATCCAAGTGTGGGTGTTAATGTTTAGTAAGTCAATTATGCCGTTCCAGCGCCACTAATGCAGTCCCTGATGCTGATGTTAACAACCTGATCTTTAACGTTGCAGTGCATTACAGTACACTGAGAGATTGCACATGTACCATCAGCGCCCACTCACTCAGTGGGGTAGAGACAGAGAGGAAGATGATGAGGATGCTTTACTGGAGCTACATAGTGGAGCATATTTCAGTTATACTTCAAAACACGAGCCCAAACAACGAATGGATTTAAGGTATTTTGTGTAGCATTTTAACATAAAAATGTCACTACTCTGTGAACACAATGCCATATTGACCATGAATTAGAATTACATTATGGTAATTATTTTACAACTTCAAAGCACATTTGTTTTTATAATTTGTATGTCTAAACAAAGCACACAGGGAGGGCAAAAATAAAGTAATACATCATTGAGTGGAGTATAGAAAACGCAAAATCATAAGCTTAAAAAAAAATGATAACCATGTTTAAATGATGTATTTTATGTTAATGTTTCCATTTAAATTGTAACTAAAAGACTTCAGTAGGAAGTAAAATGCATAAAATAACTGCTCCATTTCATCTGGGGATACGTTTCTGACAAACGGGTCAGAATGTGTTTGTGAGGTCTGTGATGCCTGTGCAACAAGGTATCACAGTGAGACACACACTTGATGGTCCCTCAAATATTGCAAGGTTGGGTAATTTATATTCTAAATATATATCTTGTGACATTTTCTGAAATTCTCCTTACATTCTGACAGCCATCGATAACTCCTATGCACAGAGAAAAATAAATGGAATCTGCTAACTGGATGGTTCACAGGACTGTTAAATGCTCGTCCGAGGCCTTATTTATAACGGCCAGAGTTGTGGTCGATGGTTACAATAATGTGAACACGTGAGCTTTATTAAAAGCGTAATCGCAGTGGGCAGGAGTCCCATGTGCCTTGAAGAGGAGCACCTATACAGCTAAAACCCTGTATGCACCCAGTCATGCATTTACAGTGTGTGACTCACATGCACACGAACAAATAAAAACACTCCTGTTGACTTTGATAAGCACTTTGGCTGCACAGTGAGTCAACAGCCACAAGGGGAAGATAGAGGGAGAAGACCTCATGAGTAGCGTGGGGTTGACCGTGACGCATCTCGCCCCCCCCTCTGGTTTTTTTTTAAACCCTCTTCTCCACCTCGACGTTATTCCCCCCCCCCACCAGCCCAACTCTCCTTCTTCACGGTTGGTAAATGGGGAGATGCCACTCCCAGAGTGTGGAAATGGGACTGGAAAACAACCAGCAGGCACAGATACGAGTAAAGAGTGGGTAAACAAGAACGAAGATTGAGTAAATAACTTAAGGAAGGAAAGGTCAAGTAGGTGTTCATATGATGTGTTTATAATGGTTCATGAACCTTTTTGCTAAGCAACTCTGACAAATACATAGATTACATACATTATTTCTCTAAATAATAGATTTATTAACTGAAAAGAAAAATGTTAAAAAGGACATTTACAAATATATTTGCAAGAAACAAATTCAAATGCATATGAAAGATATACACCATATATCTGTGTAAGCAGATGAGTATTCTGTGTTCAAAAGGAATTCATCATTCATTCCATCTTGGTACCTGACTCCTCGAAGCCTCTATAGACTCAACCTGAAGTCTATCTGTGTTTGTTATCTGTGTACCAGGTCACTTCATTTGAACTGTTTGCTCTAATTTTCCTGGAATTGTATTGGTTTTGGTTTATACTCTTCAGCCAATCAATAAATAACATAGCAAAAGGTTATTTGTAGATGATAGAATTTATTATTCTTTCACTTTGTATCTAGTGATGACGACCAGTATGTTCAGCGTGTTGGTGCTTCAGCCTAGATGTTAAAAAAATGAAGGACAGGTGAATTGCATGAAAACCCCATCTTCTCATCACTGGCCTTGCATTCCACGCGCACGTGCGGATACGCAGACACACAAACTCAGGTTGAATATTTTATTCCAGTAATAATAAGAAGAAATTGGCTAATCAACAAGCATGTGGCCAACCCTGTGCACATTATGGTAATATCCTAGACAGGGGAGTAAGAGAACAAAAGAGAGAGAGAGAGAAAAGGAGAAAGATTAAGCATTTCTCTCTCAATGCTTGATCCAGACAGGGGCAACATTTGCAGTCAACATCATTGGCAACTGGATGTTTGTCTCCAACCTCCAAGGAACAGTTTCATTGGCTGCAGAGGGCATGGGAGACTACTCCCTGCTTTCCTATTTACAGTACATAAGCAGCGCAAGTAAAAGAGCAAGGGAGGAAAATCGCAGCAGATTACCGTGCCAATTTCACATGGACGCAGAAGAGCTCTGGAAAGGATAGATAAGGGAATTTCTATCAAACCGCTGCCAACCAAATATGTATCCAATAGCAAAAAAACACACAAATATTTTATAATAAACCCCTGAATAGTGATGGAGGAGGTTTCACCCTACAGCGTGGATGTGGTATTTTTAGCACAGCTGGTGATAATTACCATCTACTCACCATGTTCTGCAGTAAAAGCCACTTTTTGAAATGCCACCATGAGGGCTGCACAGGCGCGCACACACACACACACACAGCCCCACAAAAATGTACATGCAAACAGCACCAAAAAACCCCCAAAGCAGTTTTTGATCACAGCTAAAGGCTGAAGTAATTCAAACACAATAAGCGGTGCAAAATGATTGGGTCAGTGGTTCAGTGGATCAGCACAGTGTCACAGGTGGCCAGAGAAGGGAAGGACAGGACCCAACAGGGAAACACATCTTTCTTAACGCCATGTGCTGTTGATGATGATGGTGATGGTTGAAGGGTTATGTGTAAAGTGACATGTCCAGTAATATGAAGAAATTATGGGTAACTAGGTAATAAAAATCAAATAAGTTATTTTTATATAATTATTTGTATGAAGATATTTAACGTTCAACATGGCATCGCATTCTTTCCCAGGTATTGTGAGATTCTACATATTACTATAAGCTTCCTATCGTTCATTATCAGCTCTAGAACTGTGTCATTAAAGCTAAATAATTACCGTCCAAAGCACTGCTGTGAGCCCACACAATGTTCTTGCTCCCAAAGCAGCGCATGAAAACACACTGATGCAACACACGTCCACAAGAATATCATGGATGGAAAGCACAAGTACATATGAAGGCAACACGCATATATACACAGACAGTGCAGACTCTGTGAGATGCATCAAACTATACAGTACACTCTCTCGTAATACATACGTAAAAGGCAGTATATCTAATCATGTGCATGGGACGTTGCAACAGGCAACATCTCCCCATTTCCTTTTCCCTGTTGTCATATTGTAGTGTGTTCAGTTGAATGAGACTCTGTATAGCAAAGCGAGTGAGTGATAGCTAATAAATATAGACGCAGACACCCACACAAAGTGATCGTGTGATAAAATGTAGCAATTTTCTTTACAAGCTGATCTCTTGGTGCTGCTGTTGCTTCACCTGGTGAGATGAGATACACGTTTCACGAGGATGTTCCTGAAAGACTTTTTTTATTGGAAAATTGCACACATTACCAAATATATTGTTGTGTGTTGCATTATGGTCTGTAGTTGGATACTTCTGTTGTACTATTCTGTGCCAAATTGTCAGAAGCTTGATGATTCTTCTCAGCTTAAACTCTTTGTTATGAACAGAAACTTTTTTTCTTACATATTTGGAGTTTTTACTTTGAAATTGGGTTAAGGAGCTGTCAAAATAAACACATACTCACCGCCACGAGCAGAAACACAGGCACACATAACACACACCTCAGACTTAAGAAGTAGTTTAGCAGCAAATGCTCCCGAGTCGGCTTAGCATCACATTTCCTTTTTAACACTCAAGTTTCTTCCATTGCTCCTCCTACTTTAATAAGCTGTGCTCTGAGACGTGCACGCTGCGCAGAAAACTCAGGCGAAATTGCTACGAGCGCCCGGTCTCCCCCGCTACGGCTCGCTCACACGCACATGCTCTCTCCCCCCCCCCCCCCACACACACACACACACTACAAAGCTGCACTCTAAAAATTAAAGCTGCTCAAATGGATTTGAGGCAGAACCATGAGCGCTGAGGCTGGGTTTGGGGGTGTGTGTGCTGATATGATTAGTAAAATGCATTTGCCCAAGTCTGCAGAACTGTGGGTGGAACTCCAGGGGAGTAGTTAAAATTCAGTTGTGTTTTTGACTAAAACGATATGATATAATTCCATAATAATTTGTGGCTCGTGTTTCAGACTCAATATGTGTCACTGAGAAATTTCTGTCAAAGACAAGAAGATTAACTGCTGCACCTCAAATGTAATATCAAATATGATTTGTTTTCCACCTCCTGCACGCGTTCACATCTCACTGATGACATTGCACACAAACTTCTCTATTTAGTCAGTTTGCTAGATTTGGCTCAATGTAACATCTCATTGATTATTATTTTGTTCAGCTATCCACAGAATGTACACATAAATCAGCAGTAAGTGAATGCCAACAGATGCTGAAGAGCGGGGTGGATTTCTTCTTTGTTCATTGAAAATGAACTAAAAACCTGTCATGTGTACGTGACGATCTTTGTATGCGTCTTTGTTTGCTCATCTGAAAATGTGAACACCAGACACTGTCACTGGGTCAGACAGACACATGCCGACAAAATAATTATAAAGAGATGTGGATAAACACATACTTAAACACATAATAAAAGAAGCCTTGTCAAGCGAAACAGGCTGTGGAAGTAGACCACGTCTTTGGTCCCTGACTGTCTTCTGTTGTGTCCTTATTAACAGAACCATTTGTCTCACTCGGATCCAATCACAAAAGAGCCGGCCTCCGAAGGATTAAATCATTTTCTGAATGATTTAATTAATGCGATTACAAGACCAGGGAACGAACATCTTGATGGTAATAATGTTTGTGTGTGTTGTCGGGATATATTGAAGCTCCTTACGCATACACTCATACCTGCAGGTCAGGATCCTCCTCGTGCTGCAGGTGGGCTTCCTCCGCTGCTTCGACCAGTCTCTGCAGGAGGGCAAGAGAAGGGAAAAGAACATCTCTCACTATAACATTCCTTTGATTAATGGGTCAAAATGAATAAGAAAGAAATCAGCTTCATTTTATAAGTACCCCTTCAGCACAAGAGCAAAACGGCAATCCGTCAGAACAGACAAACTCACACACATAAATATACAGAAATACATTTGGCAAGCTTCCTAAATGCTTCAGCAGTAGATGTAATATCTGCCTCTGGTTCTTCGGACGCTACCACAACAACAAACTACATCACCAGTTCTTGCTGTTTGACACATGCACTCTCTCTTCTTCTCGCTCTTTCTCTCTCATACGCTCAATGACCCGCAAAGCCCACTCTATCATCACCCTCTTGCTGCTATGGTCTGCTGCGTGTGTGTGTGTGTGTGTGTGTGCCTGTAGGGTGTAGCGTGCATCTGTGTCCCTTTGAGTCAATGATTTACACAGGCAATTACAGGTTTTTAACATTTTAAAAAACATTTTTCATTGAGACTTGCAGCGGTTGTGCAGTGGAGAAAGAAATATGAAAGCATGATAATGTCCCTTGTTATTTAGATAATCAGTTAATTGTTAGGTAGGCAAAATCTGTCCAAACTATTCATGGGTTATTTTAACATGATTGTTTACAGAAAGCTGTAAAGAATAGGCCAATGGGAAATTTTATCTAACGTATCTAACCCACATTCTTAAGCATATTCACCATAAGAACACCGTCTAGATCTTTCCCATGTGGGTCAACAAGGCAGTGTGTTAAGGGAGAATGCTCCACTCAAACTATTGTCCATTTTTAGGTCCTTTATTTAAGAGTTTGTACCCAATAACAGTGGCTTAAGGTATTAATGTCGGGCCCAGACACAGAATCAACAGGCTTAAGTTGAAGGACCTGATAGAAGGTTTCTGGGCCCTGAGTTACAGCTTCAGGCATCTTACACACACACACCATCCCTTCTTTTGACTTCCATCTGTGACGTGCATGGTGTGTTCTCAGAAAGTAATTTATGTCATTCACAGCTGGTTCCGGGGTCTATGAGTTTTGGTAATTCACTTCCATTTCACATTTCCATTCAAATGGCTTTACCCGTAAAACTACTGCAATCAGCCAGCTTCTATCAGCTGAGCAGTGTGTGAGTCTGTGTGTGCGTGCAGTGCTGCTGCTGCTGTGTGCAGGCAGGCTGTTTCGGGAAGTGAACACTGTAATCTAGAGCCCGGCCAATCATTTTTTTCACCATAGCAACACACCTGGCCTTTGAATTTTGTTGCATATCAATCTGTGCTTGGTTGTATTTGGCTATAGTATCCATGAATACATTCCGCTTCCCCTCCAGTTTGATGGGCTGAGAGAGAGAAGAAGACAACAGAGTGAATGCCTCTGTGTCCTCTCTGGCCTAAGCTTTTTTTTTTTTTTTTTTTTTTTTTTTAAATCACAACCCCTTTTGCCTATTTGAGAGCATGTATGCATCCGGGCATTGAGAGGCAGGACAAAAAAAAAACCTGGGCAGGTGCATCTAATGGAAATCCACAACAAAGCAACGTGAAGCCACTGGAATAAAGCGAGGACGAGGGAGGAATGAGAGCATTGTCTAGAGGTCTGAACGCTTAGCCTCGCCCTCCCAGTGAAATGTCAGACACTGCCTGCAAAGCCGCTGTCAATACAATCACACTTTTCATCATTTGTTGGTGTGTAACTGTGTGAGTGCATGAGGGTGTTTGTGTGTGCTTGAGTGTTTAATGCTTTTCTCAACTGACTGATATTAGCCTCTTGAACAATTATGTCATGCGGCCACTTTTGCAATTGTCACTCATTGAGTGAGGGAATGAAATAACTTCACTGTATATTCACTGAATTCATTGCACGCCTGGAATAGGTGTGTAAATAAAGATGGACGACATAACATGAAACTAAGCAAAAACTAAGCAAAAACATATTGACTGCCCCCTAGTGGCCCCTCCCTATCCATGTCAAACTAAAAGGCCGGAGGCAAAGGAAATAGGTAGAGATGTCCAGAGTAGATGTAACTTAATCTTTCCACAACGGTGATTGTCTGTTTCAAACTTAGATCATTAAATATAAATATCCCGATACACAGTTTATTGTTCATAGAGTCACTAACTGTGTTGCTAGCTACCTGACTACGTTTTTTTACGTTAACGTAGTAGGGTTGGCCAGCCCTGTTGTACCTTTGTAATTTAAATTAGTAAACCTGTGTATTTACAAATCCGGCAATGTCAGTAAAGCTACATGCAGAAGACATTTCTGAAAAATATATCACAAGTGTGTGGTATAGACGATGCTTCGATATGATCCTTAAATGTATTTATACAGGTATTATTGTAGGTTGTTAGCCAAATAATTTGCCTTCGCTTCTATCGCTTAAGCAGTACCTCAATAAATAATTCAGAATACTCAAAATTGTGTCCTATTTATATGTCATATATCTACATAGTAAAGACAATGGCCTTTAATAATTATAAAACATTACACCTTCATTATACATGGCCAATGATAATTTCATCTCCACTGAACACTTGTTTCTCACCTGGTGTGTCACGTAGTGTTACTTACCGAGCAAAGTGATGGGTGTCGAAGCTCTAGGGGTAAAAATAACTTGCATTGTAGGAGGGAGTTTTTAAATTGGAAAAACAGATTAGAGATAAGTAGGTACTGCTCACTTCTGAGAATTTCAATTCCAGCATATCACCAGGATGAACACTGCAGGTGGTGCGTGTGTGTCTTTGTGTGTCCGCTGCGTCTCCGTGGGTGTACGCGAATGTGCGTGCAGTCAGTCTGCATGGGTCTGTGTGCGTCTGGCGCATATTCAAATGAGCCTGCCATGTTTTCGTGTCAATAGGTGGTCCCGCCAAAGTGTATGGTGCCGTTTTTTTTTTGTTTTTTTTTTAAAAGAGGGGAAAATGACTTTTTTCTCAAGTCATGCTGTCGAGGCTCGGGCACGGTACGAGGTGACAGCCATAATTATACTGGCATCCTCAGACGGGCAGGTCCTCGTTGTCTGCCTGAACGCGCGCGTGCACAAGGCGCCACGTTTACGAGCCTTCACGACTGACACGGCGAACGCTGGACACACAGCGCCAACCAGACACGCTGTGGGGACTGGATTACGTTTGTCACAAGGAAAGTCTTCTAAGCATTTCTACTTGATTACAGATCCCCGATGCGCTTCTTCTGGTCTCCATCAGCGCTACGGAGGTTTTGTTTCTCGGCACAAACCTGATTAGATCAGGATTGGCTGAGGATTCATTATAATTTACCGTAGGCCCGAAATCAAACCACAGGAGAAAATATGTTGTGTGAACAAGTTCATGTCAATATGCTTTTCCAGCACTTGCTATGACCCACACAGAAATTAGATATTGGCATCGAGATAAATTATTTTGAACTAACAGAAGGTATAAGATGTAGGGGAGACATTTACGTCGTCCATGAAACTAATAGGCCATAATAAAAAATATATTTTGATCATGGTTTTGACGTCCTATTAGCGTTTTAAGTTGATGGAATGTCTTCACCCTCAATTAAAAATAATTTCCGTTCGTATTCCATAATCTTTATTCCGCCTCCTTCCGCCCACCCAGTCAATTTCTCTGACATTTGGACACTTCTGCCCCCTTTCATTATCGGACATCCTGTGATTATGATCCCTCTCTCAGTGGATTCAGCTTGTTTACACTTTTTTCAAAAGTTCATCAACGATCCCTCTCATTTAACTGTCATCTTGATTGGCTTATTGTTCCAGTGATGTGCTCGCCTCGTAGTTTCCTGTTGCCTGAAGCCACTGAGCTTAACAAATGCCCATCCATTATGTATGCGACACTCAAGAGGTGAAAGTTAGCGAAAGCTGCAATACAGCTGAGCTAAGCTAACAACTGCTGTCAGAGGAGCAGAGGACGGGGGGACGGGGGTCCCCATACATTATTGACTGGTAGCAGAGGTGTGAGACTTTTTATTTTTAAAAGCAGTACATTAAGCCTTGCCTCAACACATTCACTGCGCCCGGATGGAGGGGGGGGGGGGCAGTGTTCTGAATCAGAGTGTTCTCCCGAGGTCACCACGACCAACTCCAGTTCTAACTCGCATTGAAAACATTCCCGGAGGTGCTGTGCTCCGTTGGTTCAGCATACAGGTGCACCTTGGGTTCCTTGTCATCACCTTTCTGAGTTGTTCAATTTGACGAGAAACACCTGCACAAGCTGCTCCGTGCAGCGTAATTGCTATTTAATACCTCAATCTACCAACAGTAACCCAAATAAATCTAGGTAAGCTATATTTATCAGCCCTGTTTGCGTAGATGCAGATGCAGACTCCTTTTCTCACATCGACACACGTTTGAACCCGCATGGAGAGATACGTGCGAGCTTATAGGAACACGTACTTGCTAGGCTGATCCGCTCAAATCATTTGGCGTGCTTCTGCTTGGTAAGATGTATAGCTGTTCCCAGGTTGTGAGAGGAAATGCTAACTAAGCCCTGGCATACTGGATCAGTGCATGTCCTGTGGGTCTCGGTTCTGCCAGAGGCCCGATCCGTTGAGGCCTGCGTTGGGGTGGGTGGGATTGGCTCGGGTCAGCCCGTCAATAGCAGTGGGGACAGCAATTAATATTGTGAAAGTATCCAGGGAAGAGTTGCAGCATCAACAAAATAGAAAAGTGCTCTGTGACACTTTGCTGCCTCTGTTTTGCACATTTAGATTGGGTACCAGCCAAGGGTACACAAAGGGAAAGGCAGAGAGAGGGAGGGGAGGGTGTGTGATTTTGAAACACCAACTCCCAATAATCAATACTTGACAAGTTTTCAACAGTTCTGCTGACTGACAAGGAATTACAAAGAGAATATGAAGGGCTAACTCAGCGCCCTGCCTTCTATCCTCCTCTGACTCACATTTACTCATTCTTCAAACTCTGTACACTTTCATTTTCTGTCCGGACTCAAATTTTATATATATATATATATATATATATATGAACTTTATGTACAGAATATGCTGGCTCTGTGTACTGTACATCCCTGCTTGACTGAGCTCTTCTTTACCTTTCCCATCCTTCCTGTCTGAATCTCCATGTCATCACTAGAAAACAATTTCAGTGCTCTCCCTCTGTTCCCTTAGTGAGCAAATCAGAAGAAGGAGAAGAAGGAGGCTATTGCGGTCCTGGTACCGGCTGATTTTACGTCGTCATTAGTAGCCATCACACATAGAACCACACACAGACTGACAAACACGTACAGACACATTGGAATGATCTGAGACAGGGGACAACTAATGCAATTAGGGAAATGAGGGGAGCAGTGCTGTCAGCTCACTGCTACACTGTGGAATGTCAGGGAGGAAAGGACAAGACAAGATTGCAGAGCCGGACAACACCATTTAAATTCACTATTATAAATAATCTATGCAAGGGGTCAATAGTAACCACACTGCAGATCCAGACGCCGCTGTATCTGGACTTACAGCCAATAGATAATTGAGAATTAGTGTTAATTTCACACCAGGGGGAAACGGGTCAAGAGACCGAGTTATTTCACATCTCGTTCTCCCAAGAGATAAATAAGAACAGACAAAACAGAGCAAACTCTTATAGGTTCAGTCTTTTCACAGACTGTTTCAACACCAGTTTTTCTCATAATGACTCACATTACTAAAAGCTGCGATGTGGATTGCCACTATGATACAAAGCACGCTATACTACAAATTAACATCCAAAAATGAAAGCACATAAAAATGGGAGAACTTAACATGATCCAAATACGAACAGATAAATTCCCTGTGAAACAGTGATGGCAACAGAGAGAGGAGAGCTGCAACAAGTGGTTTTAATAGCCAAAAAGTCTGTGCACGCACATTTCTCTTAGAGGTTAACAAAAATATAACGAATAAAGCTCAATTCAATGTTTTGATCTTAAATGCATTGTTTATCTTAATGTACTTATTATATTAGGTATTACTTACAAACAGTTAATTTGATGAATTGATGAATTTGAAAACTGACAATAAGTATTGTTTATATATAATTTCATTGACCTTTATTTGTTGACTACATACATATGAATACATAATCATAATTCAAATATTCTGCTCCATTGGACGATTATTGCCACTATTGAAATATAACGTTTAAAATTCCTTGCGCATGTCAACTGTAAATTCTATTTCAAAGGGGGGTTTTCTGGCACAGAATGTCGTTTAAAGTCCTGTGTGCGCCTTTTATTTGTGTGCGATACGTACTGGTAATCACGCTGAGGACTACAGAGGTGTAGCTGCCACAGGTAAAGGATATCAGCAGGTACAGAGCTTGCAGAGGCCAAAATACCATTACAGGAGAAACAGCCCTTGCAGCAAGGCGTCTACTCGGCTTTGAAGTGCATTCAAATACTTCAAAGTGGACTTTACGATAGCTCTACACCTTTCAACTTTAATAACAACATGTTTGCGGTTTCTTTAAATAAATAAATACTGTTGCCACCATTTCGAGGAGAAGACGAGAGGAAGGAAAGGAACTGATGAAGGTAATTGTAATTAAACAATGGCGAGCCAAGACGCATGAGCTGTCACAATGGGAGGGAGGAGTTTAAGAAAATAAAAGGACTTTAATAGTCAAAAGGCAAAAAACTCAAAATCACTCCAACCAAAAAAGGGCGAGAAGGAGGAGGAAACAATAAAGACAAAAACAGGGACCTGGACTTGAAAACAACAAAAGACTTACATGACATGACATGACACGACATGACATGACATGTAACAGGTACTCAGACATTGACATGCAATGACGCAACACCAGACAAGGGACTGACAGGGCTTAAATACACAGGGGAGGTGCAGGTGATTGGACACAGGTAGAAACGATCATTGACACGGCATCACCGGGGAAGACAGGACAAGGCAGGAAGTGAAGTTACCCAGGAACACAAGAGACATGAAACTACAAAATAAAACAGGAAGCAGTCCCAAACCGTGACATGAGTACAGAAATGAACACATACATACCAGTAAAAAATATAAACAGACACGCACACAACACCCTAAGAAAAAATCCATTGTATCTATAATAAAAGAGCTGCAATTCAATTGACTGATACCCAAATCTTCACTTTCAGCAGTCTCTTTGCCACAAGCATGTAGCATATAAACTTCCCTTTCTCCGTATTAAAAGCATTATCTTAATGCACAAGTTTCACAGCACGAAACCATTCCCGATACGTATTTACAGGTGAACTTTTTTTTTTACAGAATCAGAGGCTGCTGTCTCTCAGCAGGTGGTGGTGTGCGATAAAAGGGTGGATCGGCGTGGAGATGGGAAGATAACGCCACGCTGACGGACAGGGGAGAGCGCCGGCACGGAAATTGAATTGCCCAAGCGCCACATATACTTTGGCAAAAAGCAGACAGATTGGAAGAGAGGGAGTCGAGAGGGAGGGCGGGGGAGCAGACAAAGGAGTGAGGGACGCTTAAAGCAGCCGAAGAGACTGCTCACTAGGCCAGACAGATGAGAGTTTAGGTCATAAAAGCAAAGAGAAAATTGGAGAAAGATGAAGAAAAAGAGGGAAACGGACCCACGGACACCTCCATTGTACGTTTGCGACCACGAATGAATCACGAGGCAAACTGTAAGCGTTCTAGTGAAGTGCAATCACAATGGCCACAGACAAGGGGTTAAATCCTCTCCTGTGTACGTGGAGCCTTTTTTTCACTTCACTTTCTTCAATTTTCTTCTTTTCTGTCACCGCTGTGATCGGTCACATCTTCTCATCAACCCCCAGAACCTCCACTCCACACGTTTATATATGAACACACACTGGAGCCGACCACCCCCACCTGAGATGTGCAGGCGGCTTCATTTGGCCAAGCGAGTACTCACACGTTCATGGATTTAACGCACCCTTGAGGAGAGGGCGCACACAAAACATGATGTTTTTAGATTCAGTAGATCTAATCTCAAAGCACAGACTCACAGTGTATCAGACGGTTGCAACAGGGGAACAAAACATGTCTCTCTTTAATCTAAAAATGACTGACGTTCAGCATAGGGGGAAAAGTGGTGCTTGAATTCCATTATTATTCTTATTATTAACAGAAAACCGATTAAGTGCTCTATATTCTATTACAGGAGTTAATACACAACCAGTAACAATGTTCAATTAGAACATCGCATTAACGCCAGCCATCATTGTACAAGGGGTGTCATATTTTTAAAATGCCAGATGACTCATTTCGGAAATGGGAATGCTTGGGAGTGGGACATACGTGGTCATGCAATCTGCGCGGTACCATAAATATTATTTGGCATTAGGCGTGAGGAGAGTTAAAGGAAAGGAAATGGTCTGTCAGTGCTCCTCTCCCTCCTCCCCGTACCTCTTCTGTCAGCTTGTATCTTTGGACCAGGCTCTCATAGGGAAATCCAATTTGTGTTAACAGCACCATGTTGTCCCGATAACATCTATCACCCGGAGCTACAGCTGCAGCCAGAGAGACGCATGCTGAACTGCTCGTATTGCAACACTGACAAGATCACACATATCCTGACATGCAGACATGCTACAGCACCATTTTGTTCATACTAAACATTATTGCGTGCCATTATTTAGTGACACCTAAACTGTACTTAAATGGTAAACTTAAAATGTAAAATAAAATGCATATTTAATGAATAGATCACGTCTCAATCTTCAAGGTAAGGCTTAACTGTGAAATAAAATAGCCTAAAGTATTAAATACCTAAAACTTACTTAGGCAGTCTTTGGTCAACAAAAAAAGGGATGAAAGTCCCAACTATACAATCTGTGTTTCAACTTGAAATTCTTTTCTCAAAGTGGCCTCTTAGATACTGATGGTTGGTCTGAGCGGATCAATAAAGTGACACAGACACTGATGAGTTGCTCAAGCGCTCTCTCTCTCTCTCTCTCTCTCTCTCTGTCACCACACCCACAGCACCTCTCGCACACACTCACAGAGAAATGCAACATATGTCTGGTTTCACTAAAGCAGCGTGACACAAGAGCAATTTTAGACGTCGAAAAGGGTGAGCAAGTCATTTCACCGAGCTCCGTCGAGTATAGTTGTTTTCCCTTCCAAGCATCTCGGTGAATCGATGTACTACTGCAACTAAAATTCATTAAAATAAAAAATGATTTGTTAAAATATTTCTTTAGTTGTTGGATTGTATTTACAATACAATGTTTTCCTTAACTCAAAGCAAGGTTCAGGTTCAGGGGGACGGATGAACAATCGGCGAGGAGCGAGTACCTTCATGGCCTGAGCTTTCTTGTGGAACATCTCCTCCATGTCTTCTGCCAGCCTTTTTACCAGACGCAGCCCGTCAATCTCCTGCACTCGCACCGCCCGCTCAAACTCCTTGTATTTCTGAAAGGAAATGTTCAGGTCACAACAGTTATCATTTACACCCAAAAAAAGACATGATTTACGCAAGAGTGATCTATTGCTAATATTTCTCAGGCAAAGCAAGGTGGTGCGCATTTTTAGGGAAACTAAAATCCCAAATTGGCGAGTTTGGCTGTTTAAAAGCATGTGACACACTCTTCGGGAGAAGACATGTCAAGAAAATGCTGCAAGGGATTCCTCTTCCAGGATGAACAGAGATCCAATGAGGTTTATTTAGAGCCAAAAAGTAGAAGTGCTAAAATTACAATAATAAACCACGGACAAGTGGCGACACCGCAAAGAAACTGGCAATCAAAACCGATCAGCTCAGCCAAGAGAATTATTGGCCGCCCTCCAATTTTACCAACCAAACATAAAGCATCAAGCACAAGCCACTGCCCTCATATCTGCACCACACTAAATCACATTATTCTGCAATTCTAGGGTACTTAAGTTTACCAGCACCACAACCCGGGGGACAGTGACATTAAGTCTGGCTAATTCCACACCGCTACATGGCACTCACACACACACACACACGCTCACACACATATGAAGAGCTGATCTAAGTCAGAAGGTATACTAATACAGAAAAAATAAGAAGAGTAAGAAGAAAAAAAAACATTTTTGAAATCTCTGCAAAGCTGCAGGCGACTGTGTTTCACTCTCGGGGGATTTAACGGCAGATTAGCGGCATTTCGAATAGCATGCCCCCTCTAATGTTACGCCAACTTTCTGAGACGCTTGCCTGAGTTGCTCCTATACAGAAACACACAAGCGGCTGAGCTGAGGGGAGAGGCGTCACCGTGGGAGGAGCAACAGGGACAACATCCTCTCCAATCAGAGAGTGTAATAGTTTCTTCTATTGACATTTGATAAGGGTGAATCGAAAAATACACCGAGAGAGGACACAGCATTTGAACATTTGTTGTTATCTTCTTTTTAAACATGGGCACAATGCTCGATTGCCTCCATCCCGACGGAAAGACACATCCAAACAGACACAAACACACGAGAAAGGGAAAAGACAGATAAAGGGAGACAAGAAGAGAGACATGAGAGAGAAAAAAAGATAAAGAGCACAAACATTGTGTTGGAGGTGCAAGAGACGCAAAGACAGGTCAGATGTGGAAGGTAGATGGATGGTGAGGGTGAAAAGGGAAGGTAGAAAGTAGAGAAATTGGATAATGGATGAACAGAGAGAGCACAGGAAAGTCATACTGAAGTGGGACGTCAGAAAGCAGTGTCAAATCCTACAAGGAAAGGAAAAGAGCTGCGGGTGGGCGGAAGGGAATCATTTGGTCTAATATGTATTTAAAATAAGAGCTTGAGTGAAGAGGATTTTTTGATAGCAACTTGAGTGGTTGAAGAGAGGAGGGTTTGATTCATGGTAACCATAATGGAGTCCGGGGTCATTAAAGACGGGTGGAGCAACGAGCAGCAGAAGCCTTGAACAGCCACTAACATTAGGAAGCCAGGGCACGGTTGAATAAAATCGGATTCATAGGGGGAAACACTCACGGTTTCATCTTTATCTCCATATAACAGAATCAACGCCGTTCACGCCCATAACACTGAACAGTCTGTGGGCCTTTGAAAAAGCTGCCGGAGTGGAGACTTTGCTGCCAATTTCATTTTGGATGCCACAGTTCGGAGGATCAAAATCGTTTTCAAGTGCTCCAGAGCAGCCATCCAAATGTGCTTCTGTTTTGCATATGTTGTGATTAGATCAGACACAGTGAGTGAAGTCTATGCATCGTCCTTTTAGATTTTATTTTTCTTCAGCCGGACAAATACCCGACAGTCACATGTTTCACATTTTCTCAAACAAAACTTCTGTCTCTCACCCAACTGCACTGCTTATTACCTGCGTTTGCTGTAGCCAATCAGAGTGACTGGCTGACGACTCAGAAGCCGAATTACAGCGACCATAATCGTACCGAAATCAGAGTGATGGTCCCACTGATGACTGACAACTGCTGTGTGTTGGAGGAACTGAAAGATTCCAGGTTTAAAACTGGCTTAACTGGTTGCTTCACTAATTTTCCCTTTTTCCATTCTCCTACTTTGCTTTTTAATCCATCTTTTTTATCCACCCACTTCCTTTGCTAATTATAAAAACGAATAGCTGACTCCATAGTCATTGCTTAAAGTTCTCCTTAAATCTTTTCTATTAAAATCAGTGTATTCCTGTCTGCAGCTCCACTAAATCCTCGTCCATGAAACTGACCCAGAACTGAAAGATTTGACACACTTTACCGAGGCATAAGGAACGCACAAAGTGCACAAGCCCTGAGCCGAAGTGTTTTTTTTTTTTTCGATCACATTTTTGTGGACTGTGGACCAGGCCAAATGGGTCCAGATGACCACAGGCTGTCTGCAGCGCTATGTTCGGTCAGGCAGGCCAGAGCAGACCAGGCCTAATTAGCCTGAAGCTAGCCTCACATCACGTCACATCAACATCACAGCAAAGCCAACGGACATACATCCAGAACCACCATTTCCTGGGAGAGAGCTTCTTCAACTGGCTTCATTGGCAACTTGCCGTCAAATATTATTTATTATATAATAACCCAACACATTCTTGAGTTGTTTAATGTAGCGGGTTTTAATTTAGCTTTGTCGCATGTGTGAGAAGTGCACACATCTTGGGACTTCTCCAATTTGGAGGCGGTGGCTTGTATAGAGATGTAACACTCCTGCTGGGTAGTGCAGGAATGGTTTTGGTCTGAATTGATGAAGCACACAAAATAATGTCCCTTTCCGTCTTCCCAGAGGAATGTTCTATTTACTGCTCTGTGCCTTTCGATGTACCGGTCTTACTTGGGCTCTTTTCACCAGGGAGAGGTCTGCAGTGCTAACCTATATGATGCTGTGGGTTTCAGCTCAAACCTGCACAATTAAGAAGTGGTCCCACATTTTAATGTTGGTTTCAAAACACTTACCAGCCAGCTTAGCTGCTAAAATATGGGGTTGCAAATTGTTAATATAAGGATTGGTTCTTTCGAATTAGAGAAGGTATTTTTCCTCTTTCAGAAAATTTGCCACGACTATGAAATATGTCCCATGATATGTCACCCTTTCCATTGGTGAGAAGACTTTCATTTGGGATGGTGACAGCTTACAACGTACATGTACTATTGAATTAATGGACACATTAACAACTTCAACGTGTGATTAAAAAAATCATCATCCTGCAAAGACACATCATTTTTCATTCAATGAGAAACACAAACTAAATTTTATTCCCCTCCATTGAATAAATTCTCCAATCCATCTGGCATTGAAAAAAAGATAATAAAACCGGTTGGGGCAGTCTCCAGCCAAAACTTTTCTGTTCACTGTTCGATTAGAGTACATTTTCTAAATTATTTTTCCATTCGCTATAGTGTAATCAACCCCAATGAATAATCGTAGGAGGGTGGGGCTCAGTGCATTGTGTAGTACAAGAATCACATTCTGAAGGTACCCTGCAGCCTGTCTTTGACACTTGAGCACTAAGCCAAAATAACTGTCTGTCCACGTATGAAACTACAGGGAAAAGGTCACAAGTGAACTTTTCCCCTTGAAAGACACATCAGGCTGCTAAGGCTGCGATAAGTGTGCATTGCAAAAAGTCATTCGAACTGCGTTGAAGACACGTTTTGTAAGGTCTGTGGTAATTCAATCCGTCTCATTCCTTCCCCCCCCTTCGCCCTTCTGCTGTGCCGCATCCCATGAACAAGCTGATGCTGCTAATCTCTCTCTCCTGCACAGCGCTCTGACTCGAGGACAACAACCAGAAGCTACCGTCGCCATATCCAGGCTGCACCGCCGCACATAGAAACAGAGACACACCCCCGCCGACCATGCATACAAAACGCAATAAATAATCCAGTAAATGAATCCAAAAGATATCTAGAAGCAGATGATACCTGTGCAAAAGCACAGTTTTCTTTGATGCTCATTCATCATAGAAAAGTGTGAGTGACATAATACAGTCAATGTTTTCATCTACGCATGTAAATTCCTTGGGGATTGATAATTAAGTGATTAATGGAGGGAAAAAAAACTTAATTTCACACTAAGGCTGAGGCCCAAATCCCAGCTCATTTTACGCATCACCAGAGCCCACTTTAACTTGGCCCACTCTCACACAAGCTCTCTGATGTTTCTCTCTCTCTCTCTCTCTCTCCGCCTCTTTGTGTGCACACAGGCACAAACACTGATTTTACACATTCATTATTTAATCAAAAAACATAATTCAAACCTACATTTAAATGAACTCCCCCCCCACCAAAAAAAAAATAAACAGTGTCTTTGCTCTGCTGTTTACTGTCTGTCCGGTTAACTAAACAAAGCTGAACATTCGCAGCACAAAGAGATATGTGCTGAGTTGATGGGAATATACTACCCTAAATTACAAGTCTGTGTGCTGTTCTATCCAGTCTGATTCAAGCTGTGTTATTTTAAAAAAAAAATTCTTTTAAAGACAGCCCCGTCCCTGTGGTTTGCTTCTGCCTGCTTGTATGACGACAAGTACATGAGTCCGATTGGATCAACAAAAGGCTCAGAAAAGCCTCTGAGGACACACAGGGACACAGAGACCAATGAGAAGTCCACTTTACAGACTGTTTGATGTACTGAGGCTGCAGAAATGATCCAAAAGATCTATAAAAGTCCACACAATTCAAGATTCACATGCTAGTGACACAAGTCGACAGTGCTTGTAAAAACTTTACTTTGGTTTGACAGTCACTTCCATAAGTTGTTGATTATCAATAGCAATGAAGAAAGGAACACATGACAAAAAGAGACCACCACGGAAATAATAGAACTGCATTGAATTATTTTAGCTTTTATCTAAAGAAAATGTCTTCTTACACACATTCATACTCATATTATTACAAGATCAACATCCCTGTCCCTTATATTTCACTGAATGAATTTCACTTTGTAAAGCATGATATAGATACAAATCACAACGGATGGAAGTTGAACATGTCAAAACAATGCACCCACAGTGCGTTTCTTATTGCTGTACTTGATTAAAAACAAAATCCCTCCACCAGTAAGAGAATGTGGATTTAAAATGTGTTATACTTAAATATGTCATGCTTATAACACAATGTTGAACTGCTACAAATAATAACCTATAACACTACATTTGTTTGCAAGGTATTAGTAAGAATATTTAAAGTCGTGGCCATTAATGCAAACCACAAACTCGTTGCGTGAGAATGTTTTATTCCTCCAAAACACGCCAGGAGAACAAACGTCTTGTAGTGTCAACTTTTCCCATAAAAGCAATACTGACTCCCCAAAGCCATGTTTATGATTACAGTCAACACGGCTGCGCCAAGCGGAGGGGAGCGGAGATGGAGAGGTGAAGTCGGGTGAAAAGGCAAGAGGAAGGACCCACGGAGGCATGGTGTGGTGGAAGTCATTTCTGCCCCCTGCCACAATGTCCCCACCGAGTGCGCAACTGGAGAAGAACAGAGAGGTGAGAGGCTGGACAGAACGCCTGAAACTATTGCGTCGGTGCACCGATGTTGCATTCGCTCAAAACGCTCCAGGTCTGTTACTTAAGCAGACAGGACAGGGGCACCAGCCCAAATCCTTCAAATCACTTCTGGATAACAGGAACTCCCAGGGAACGCAGAGCCGTCGCCGTGCCCTCCTCCGTTCACAGCCTCCCGTGTGTGTGTGTGTGCGTGTGTGTGTGCCGGGCGACAAATCGCTCCCTTTAAAAGAAAGGCGCTGGCCGGAGATGAAGTGGAACAATTCATTTCACGCTTGTCCTCCCTGCCTCAAAAGCATGTTGGTCCGAGTCTCGTATCTGATGCCACAGAGACACTCCCCGCGGGTAGTAAAAAACACACATAGACCCACACCCACACACACACACACACCCACACACACACACACACACACACACACACACACACACACACACACCACGATAGTGCTAATCACAAAGATATGAGACATCTTTCAACGCAAATAAAACTGATCATGATCCTCGCCTGACGGGCCACACTTTTAATTACTGCTCCATTCACCTAATGCAAAATCTATCAGTGGGAATGAATATAGAGTAATATTGATCATAAGCAAAGATGTCTCAGAGTGAGATCGATGCGCTGTGAGCGAGTGGGGAGTATTGTGAGGACAAATCAAAGCATCGTAAAGCAGCTGTTGCAGATGTGCAAAGTTAACCACATCTAAAAAAATAATAAAAAAAAGCAAAAATATCCCCCCTGCCATTTTACTTTGTCATTTGAATTGAATTGATTTGGCAGCCAGCTCCGTAAATGTCTGTGTGGGTTCTCTCCGGGTACTGTGGGCTTCTTCCCACAGTCCAAAGACATGCAGTGAGGGTTTAATTGCCCGTAGGTGTGTGAATGAGGATGTGGATGGTTTGTGTGTCTCTACGGCAGCCCCGCTCATACCCCGCCTCTCGCCCCATGTTAGCTGGGATTGAGTCCGGCCCCCCTGCGACCCTCTGAGGATGAGCGGTATTGAAGATGACTGCCTGACTTGTGTGTGGTTTAATGATTATGTTCCCAGGATTTGATCTCCTTGATGGATTTAACAGCTAAATAATGGTCCTATAAATCTTTCTGTTCTTCATCATCACTCTTGTTTATCATCACTCCGCTGGTTTCTGATTCTTCTGTGAATTGACAGCAGTGACAGGGGATTTACTTACATTTGTTAATAAAAGAGCTGAAAATACAATTGACTGTTAAAAATAGTTTAATTTGCAATTAAAACGGTTGAGCTTAGCGCAAAGTCCTCTATTTGAGTTATAACCGTAGGAGAGTGAATAAACACACTCTCCCTAAACAGTCAACCGTGGTGGTTCTCCTCCAACAACATGTTGGGTATTCTTCATGCTACATAACCAAAAAATACGTACAATTTCATTTTTATTTATTTATTATCTCTGAGAAATTAAATATAGGATGCCAAACAACAACTGCAATCCAAAGTATTGTAAGAACTTGAATGCTACAACAATGCCATTAGCATTCAGGCAGTAGCGCTCCCTGCATTGTTGAATTGAAATAATGTCACTTTGCTCTTTATTTCACTCCGCACACTCATTTCCCTCCTCAACACAATACACCCACAGCTCCAGAGTGAATGTGTGTATGTTTGTGCGTCTAAGTGCTTTTGCAGTTACACTTTTTAAGGGCTGCCAGAGGGCTATTAGGAGTAACAGTGGAATAACAGCTGTAGCACACACACACACACACACACACACACACTCAAAAGGCCTTATGGCAAAGCTGGTACCAACGTTCAGGAGTTTGTGCCACAGAGTGGGTGCCAAATCTCTGCTCTCTCTAATGGCCGCCATATTTCAATGTCCTCACATGTATTGCCATCATGGTGTGTCCCCCACCCACCCACACACCCACACACACACACACACACACACACACACACACACACACACAAAGAGAAGCTCTGTGAGGCCTGAGGCTGACATCATCTATGCCAGCGTGGAAACACATCAACAAGACACACAGTGTGTGAAGCAAGGGCAGCTTAGAGTATAGTAAAGAAAGTGTTATTTCTACAGTCTCTCCTCCACCTTTTTCATTCATAAAGCCATAAATCACTTCACCGAAAAACATAATAGCACGAGCAAAAGGTCTGATCTGTTCACATGGAACTGATAAATAGTCCACAGTCTATCTGTGGTGGCCTGCTTTCATTTGGTTTCAACAAAGTTGAGGAAAACATTTGTGACGCTTCGCAGCACGTACACAGTGGCCTGCTGCTCCTGCTCCACTCAGTACAATCTCAGCCTCGAACTGAATCCAGCAGCAGCCAGCGTGAAAGAGAAAGGGGAGAGGAAACATTGTGGTGCATGTATAAAGGTAATATTCATCCTTATGATTTATTATAAGATGTTGTAGTTTTTATTTGAGATTAAATTAAATTGGGGTATTAAATGTACCATGCCTATAGAGGAGAAAAATGCTTTTGGTTAGTTAATTAGCAGATTACAAATTTAACTGAATAAATAAATATGATAAACAACTTGAAATAAGTGTACAACATATATATACACACGTTAAAAATAATTGCTAATACATTAAATACATCACAAGCATAGTATGATTAATTTTAAGCTTGAATGATCCTGCAGGATCCTCTCAAACAATACTGAAATACTGAGTGTTTTACTAAATGGAAGAAGAAACATATAGCAATAGCAATTGCGGGGATGCATTAGGTCAGCATCAGGTTTAACAAATTCTGTGACATTTAAATCAGTCAGTTTCTCAGCCGTAAGAGAGAATATCATCCTACACACCACATGACAACCGCTTGCACCGTTGTGTCCCAGCAGGTGTAATCAAAGTCTGATTGTCCTCAGAATAATGCACAGAAAGTGGAACACATCAGGTTTTTATTCTCTCATTATCCCGTTGGGTTCCGGATGTCTATCAAGAAACTGACTAAATGAATATCTGGTGGCATTATAAACCGCACAATCCTTTATTGACAAAAAGGCGGCTGGCTAGAATTGTTGTCACAGTTGATAAGCTTACAAACGTCTTTTTGTAGCCACATACTCAAACCACCCAAACAGACAAATCCTTGGCAGGGTGTCACATCTAAAACAAATTAGACTTTTGCTAGTCAACAAATATTTTGCCAGTACCACTCGACCATTGGATAGATCACAGGCCAAACTCAGGACCAAAACATGGTATCTAGTCGACATAAAAAAGAATGTACAGGTTGGCCAAATATTAAATGGGGGCTGCTTACTCTCCTCAGGCTTGCACTGATCCACACTGATTATTGTGTCAAGGTAATCATTGCCAACTTACTCCGTGCTCAGTATTATCACAACGTGATCTGCACATTAGCCATTTAACCCACATGATATGGAAAGAAGACATTCCTCTAAACTGAACTAAACACCCACTGGTAGAGTTAGTCATTTTTGCATTGTATTTTGAGTAAGAGATTCCTCAGTGTGGCCTGGGTCGTGACCTTTGAATCCGCCCACTACAGAGTGCTTGAGTCGACCATCCGGCATCATAACACCAAACAGCGGTTCGTTGATTGAAAAGCCGCAGTCAAGGCCTAGCCAGCTGTGCAGTGACATATATTCACAATTAAGACGGCGACAGACAAGATTTGACGCTTTGATGAGGAATGAAGCTCAAAATAATTTATTAAATGATTGGTTCGTTACAGGCAAACACCAATGCCTTCTAATGACACTTGATTCGGATATTTTCATGTTTCCATGGGAGAAATCTATTATTTAGCTTCACTGCGCCGTACTGCCCCAGGTGCTCGGTCTAGACTGTGCTGCTTCTCCTTGGTGTCTTATCATAGCCCCTCTTATCATGTATTTCTCATTTGTTCGGAACAGACAAAAAGTAAAATCCTAAACCTAAATATACTGTATATATATGATAAACAAAGTTTCCTTTTAAACTCTGGGCATGCATAGTTGTGTTGTTGTTGTGTTGCCAAGCGTTTGTACTGGGGAGATGATAGGCAAGTACAGGTGAAGGTCATCAGGAGGAGGGGCTACTGTTGTTTTTACCGAGCTGGATTTGGCAGCACTCTCACAGTCTATGAGAAGTGTCGTGCAAATGGGGCGCAGTGTGAGGCTCCGTAAAGTACCGCCAAACCAAGCGTGTCTGTGCGTGTGCGTCAGTGGAGGTGATGTAGAGGCAGACGGGGTGACTTAGGACACACATGGAGGTCGACTAAGAGTGCAGCGAGTGCACGACTGGCCCGGCGGAAGTCGTTTTTTTTCACGAGTGTGAGCACCGACACTTGCTCCAAACACTGGCGTGTCCCGTGATCCCCCACCATGTATTCTTTAGTGCCCTAGCTGTATACTATCCATTATTAAAGCAGAGGGGTCTAGGGAGATGAGGGGAGAAAGTGCGAGAGAGAAAGGGAGAAAGACAGAACAATTATTGGGTGAGGCACAGGGAAACAAATGAAAATGTCGAAGGAGGGACACTTGACGAAAAATGTTGACGGTATTGAACACAAAGTGAGGCAAAGTAGGAAAGAAAGAGACCGCGTGCTGGTTCATCTCTATCTATGTGCAAAACATGTACATTCAAATTCGCAGAGGATGAGGAGGTAGGAGACAGAAAAAGAGGCCCTTGTGATGGATGGAGCCGCTGTAGATACCGCTGTGCTCAGATATCCTACACAATTCATGCGCCATCTTTACAGCCAACAGGATGGACCCAAACAAGCGGCAGGATGTGTGCAGCGAGTCACAGGCAGTCCTTCACACATGTCGCACACGGCAATGTGCTAAATAGTACTAGTACCGCCCCCATTGCCAGCTTTCACGTATGCTTACTCTCTGCATGCAATACATTCCATACAGCAAAACAATCTGTCGTAATTACAGAAATGTGTGAGAACGCGTCTGTGTGTCTTTGCATACTTCGGTCCATTTGTTAATGTCCGGTGTAGCCACGATTTGATGCTCTTTGTCTGCAGGCCAACGGTGGCAGTATAAGACCTGAGCAGCCAATGACAGAACGACAGAGGGTGTTCATCCTCAGTGTCCGATTTTATCATCCAAACAGCACGGAGCACAAGCTGTTTAAATGTATGAAACAGTCGGTGTGCATGGGGACCTTCTACAAAATCAATCAATCAAAATCATGCGGAAAATAATAACTTCCTTGCAAACGGCCTGCTAGGTCAAACAATTTTCACAGTCGGAAACGATTGATACGTAAACCCCACAGCAAGCCATCAGAAGCCACTTGATTTTCTAAGCCCCCCCCCCCCCGAACAGCGTCAGCAGCTGCGCTCGTAAAAACGTACGTTCTTTAATCCAGCAGCAAAGGGCCTCGCTTCCTTGCTGCTGACCTGCCGACGGTAAAGGCAGGGTGTTTGATTTACACGAGCTTTTCTCATGCTTTCTCACCACCAAAGCACTAATTACGGTATGAGTGAGTGTCCGTGATGGCTAAAGCTGGCCTGCTAGGACATGAAAGGACAGCAGCACAAGCTGCACTCTCGCCTGCTGTAATTAACTCTGTGACTCGGCATTCCTCCACCTTTCTCCTCTCTTCCCATTCTCATACACACACACACACACACACACACACACGCTTTCACACCTGCACACACAGTCTGTCGTCTATCACGGTCTTCGAGCAGTTGTGGAATCAAATTCCGCACACATCGTGCTTCGCTCAATGAGGATAAGTCGGAGGCCAGAAGACGCAGGAGATGAAACCTGGAGGGTTGGGGGAGGTTAGGGAGAGAGGGACAGTCATCAGTACACACCTCTACACACCCCCTCCGCTCACCTCACCGCCAGCCGAGCTGAACCACACCTGAAAGCTATTCAGTTTACCCTAAACTAAATATAATCTGCAGCCCCCACCCCCCCCCACCCGCTGACACACTGTTACAGTGGAACGCCTCAACCATCAGCCAGCACACACACACACACACACACACACACACACACACACACACACACACACACACACACACACACACACACACACACACACACACACACACACACACACACACACACACATAGAAATCTCATTTACGTGGTATTGAAAGCGATGGCAAAAAGAGAAATGAGTAGGGCTGTCAAAATGAACGCGTTTATCTATGCGGCCATTCATGTGGCCAAGATTAATGCGATAAAATGTTTTAACGTAGTGAACGCAACTTTGTTTACTTCCGGTTTCTGATTTTTTTTTCCCAACATGCTGAAACACAGGAATTAACATATAGTAAAATGGTCTCTGGTGATAACATTCTGGAAACACTTCATTTGAAACCCTGACCCCCAAATGACAGTATGTTCTTTAAACCCATATATAGTTTGAAAAGGCAAACTAACTCCTCAGATAATTCAAATCCACAGATGTACACAATATAACGCTGAACTCCCTCTGGCATTGACTTTATAAAATGAAGGTCTTAACGCTTATAAATATTTTCTTTACAAATATTTAAAAACGACAATTTCTATGAAATATAAATGACACTTAAGCTAAAATGATTTCCTATCAACAAGTTTGACAAAATGCACTACATTAAAAAAGAAAACATTTCAAATTTCAAAAAAGTAGAAATATAAAAAACTCAATTTCAACTTATTTTTTTTTGCCATCTAAATATGTACTGTAATTAATTGTAAATTAATGTTAGTTTGCTTAAGTGACTAAAATATACACTTAAAAGTACAAGTAGAAATTATCGTTTTTTCCAATTCAGATGATGTTTTTTTAACAATCAACAAATAAAATTGTATTTTGTAGAAATTACAAAAGCAAAACATTATGACTTTCTCTCCGTACACTTTGCTGTGCATCTACACACCATTTGTTTTCCACTCCAGTGGACGACTTAAATACCGATAGACATTTCTCCTCCAACGCTTCTTTGTGAGGAACCACTCCACTTTGTCTTCTTTTGCTCAGTGCTCAGGAATATTGTCAGCGTGTCAAGATGTCAGCGGCTTTGGTAATAAAAGGAGAACGGCAGAGCGAACCGTGCGCGCTCACACACCGAGACACACACAAACTCTTCTTCACCATTCAGGCCAATCGGTTCCAGTATACTCTTGGCCGCACACCATTACTTTCCCCTGTCATCCTTTGATATTTTGCTGTATATTTGTGTGTGTTTGTGTGACTCATCATGCTTTTAGTATGAATGCAGATTTTAGATACACAGGCTCCATAGACAGCACGCCTTCTGCCTACAGCTACAACATAAGGAGCTGACATGCGCAGATACTTTTCTTTCAGCGGCTATAGCGATCCCACAGAATGATCATTTGTCTCATATCTTCCGTTACCAATTATTCTAAGAAGCTTGAAGTTATTTCAGCGTGACATAATGTCCTACTACTTTCATTCCAGAAAGCCGTAACATCAGTGAGGTGAAAACTAGTGGAGCCAACAACACACAAACACACACACACACACACACACAGACGCAGCGATCACAGCCAGACTGGCTCGTACAGACAGGTTGCTCAATGATACATGAAATTAAAGATTTCGACAGAATAGCAGTGAAGAGGGTAAAACACAAAGAGCTAATTCGATCTATCAGTGGGAGATGTGTAATGTGTTTCCTTTCCTTTGATTGTGCTAATGTCTGATTTATTCAACATATTGAAGGCTTTATTGATCACGGGTTTTTCTTTCTTCTTCTTCTTATTTCGGCACTCTAAAAGTGAACACCATCATAGACAGGCAGAGAGAGGCACACACACACACACACACACACACACACACACACGCCCTACGGATATAACCTTGAAAGAAGAGCTGTTTCCGATGGGTACAGGAAACGGGCTGTGGCATGGGAAAGGAGGAAAGCTAAGGACAGAAGAGGAGAAGAAAAAGGAGAGTGGGGGATCGATCAAAGGCCAAATTTCATCCATATGGATGAAAACATATTAAAAAGATTTGAAATGTCTTTCTTTGTTTTTCAATTATTCGCTTCAAGGTTGGGATCAGTACATTTTGTTGTTTTGAAACATACTTGACTATTTGAAGTCGCATGTCTCAGAAAGAGTTTCAAAGGCCTGTTTGAATTCCTGAAAGTTATCATCAATATGCATCCATAAGAATTATCCCAGTGTAGTATAGATTATCAGTGTAAAAATGAAAAGGTGCATACTGCCATTCTTTCAAAACTAAAATGGAAGATTTATGGTATACTTTGTATATGTTGAATTGCATTTTATTTCTCATCCACGGATAGATTGGACGGACAATCAAAAATCAAATGAATGCAGAGTTAACAGAGGAATTATTACAGTTGTGAAATTTTGAGATGTGTCTGTAAAATTTACTGGTCCAGCTATTTTCCTTTCTAATTTTGAAGTAAAAAAGATTGTATAGATCCTATAAATATGTGCAAAACAGTCAAAAAATCATTAAAAACCCTGTATATTCAAATAATTCCACGTGTTTGCCAATTCATGGAGCATGGTTCAGGTTAAGTTGTATAGTGTGTGTGTGTGTGTGTGTGTGTGTGAGAGAGAAAGCGAGAGAAAACCTCAGACGGAGGTATGGTGCATTCCGAGGGGAGTTTTGTTACACCATAGAGTCAGAGGGATAACTAAGTAGACTAAGTATATCTGCCCAGGGGAAACCAACTCTCACACACACATGTACATACATTCATACACACACACACACACACAATCACAAGCTGTGGTCTTTTCTCCTCAGTACTATCCTCCTCTCTATGTATGTGTATATCCCTCATTCTTTTTCCTATTTAAAAGCCTTTGCCCTCTGGGAAAATGTGGTCCCTCCTCAGTGTTCCTGGACAAGAGCATTCAGACTTTACCGGACACACAAAAAGAGAAAACATACAGTAAGCATGCATCAATAATCCCTGAACATGGGAAAATACTCTGAGATACCACTAAGCGGGCCTAGTGTATAACACTTGCAACATTTGGTGTCAAAGACGCACTTTTCCCACAGAGGTCTCCAGTCTTTTCTTTGCTCAATTAACCCTGCAGCCCTCATTTGCATTTCATAAAGAGGTCGTCACTCTGTGGGAGGGTTATCCTTTTTTGGAGGCAGATGAGAGGGGGAAAACATTTTTATCCTATAATGTAAGATAAGGGCCCTGCTGGCTTCTTTGAGGCTGATGAAATCCATGCTATACATATATATATATATATATATATAGTCCTATATGTGTCTACGTGGCTGGGCTGGTGAACACACAGCGAGCAGTCATGTGTGGCGTGTGTGTGTGTGTGTTAGATAAACAGTAGATTAAACCAAAAGTATTACATCATTTGAGCTTTGCAAATCAATTCTCGGAGTACAGCGAGGGTTGTACTTCCATTTATAAATAACATATCTTCTCCTCTACATGTTTTGTCTTCTGCCCCCAAAAATCCATCAAACACTCAAATAATATTTGAAGAATAGTGAGTTTTTTCAATTGACAATCATTTTGCTCACCTTCTGCAGCAACTGGGAGCCGGAGTACTTTGCCGAGATGGACTTCATCTCTCCACCAAAAGCTGAAGCCCACAGCTTCACCCTGTAGTCAGCACATGCAAACACAACGCACCCAGACAAGCAAGGAATCAGGAGCACGGTTTAAATATTTAGACGAATAGGCCAACATTTGAATCAATAATTTGCAGGCCAACAGAAAAGTCTTAATGTACAAGAACAAAAAAGGAGGCAGTCTCACACTCAACAAACACGCAACTAAACAGCAGCTGAAATTATTCAACAACATTTGTTTGGCACTTGTGCCGCTGTGGCATGTAAACTTGAAGTTACAAGTGATGCGTAAAGCAGCATCTACTCACACTGACGCAGGGATGCTTTGGTGGGTGACCGTGGCGCTTAGAGTTGAGAAAAGTAAAAGTAGACACACGCACCGCGCAGTGGAAATCGCACAGCTCCGATCCACCTGCATCTTGGGCAAAGATACCCTCCGTAGTCGCGCGCACAGCGAGTTTTGGGCTTATGCTGCCACCGTGGAGTCCCCCCCCCCCCCCCCCCGCCCTCCACTCTCGCCCTCCAGAGAATCCAAAAACGTAAAGAAAGGGAGTAGGGGAGGGGGGAGGGGAGGTAAATGGAGGTAGTCAAAAGTCACGTACGCTGACTAACTAAACCGTTCATGGCAATGTTTTCGGACGTTCTTGGTGCGGGACGCAGAAGAGCGACGCGCCGTGGCAAACGGCACGATCCTCAGCCGTGGGACCTCTCCAAAGTGCCGCGGTGTGGCCCCTGCTGAACCGGCGCGGCGCACGCGAGCTCGACTCCTCCGGCAGGGCAGGCCAAGTCCACTCAGTCGCTTTCTTTGACCGACCTCACCCGCAAAGAGCTCAGAGGTTCAGGGGAGGGGGGGGGGGGACTGTGGAGAACATCAAACGATGCAGCGCACCAGAGCACGCCTACTCCTCTGGAGTGATGCGACTAGCCTCCTCTCTCTCTCTCTCTCTCTCTCTCACTGTGCCCCTCTCTCTCTTTCTTTCTCTCTCTCCCCCTCTCTCTCTTTCTCTCTCTCTGCCCCCCTCTCTCTCTCTCTCTTTCTTGCTCTCCTCCTCACTCCCAGGATCTACTGAGGAGAGACTACTGAGGATGCTGTAGTTATTGTTGTTGAAATTACGCCACACTTGTGCCTCTCTCTCCTCCCCACTTATGGGCTCTAATAAAGGGCTATAACAGCTAGCCTTTAGCTTTCATGTCAGATCAGGTCACGTACTGCATGTCCAGCTTACTGAAGCAAGAATTATCGCCAATGCTGAAGGAAGACAGAGAGCGAGGAGACAAAAGAAAGTGTGTGTGTGTGCGTGTGCGTGTAGATCTGTGTGTAAAAGAAGGTGGTAGGAATGTGAAGTGTTGGTGGAAGAGGATAAGAGCACATACGTACGTCAGGATGCACAGAAGGATGTCAGATGAATGGACTTAGCAGCACTGTCAGTGTGTGGGCATATGGGCTGTAAATGAGGATGAGAGCCCCCTGGCGCCGGACACCATGTCAAAGGATCACATTTCGCATGGAGCTGGAAGGACTGGAGGCAAAGCAGTGGAAGGGGACACAATGGGGATCAACACTGACTGAATCGCCCGTCTCTACCGTCGAAGAGGTGGTGCCCTGTTTGTTACAAGGCTGCTTCTCTCACACCAGACCTTTGACTTGTGTGGGTCAAACGGGAATATTCTTGGACATACAGAAGTAGAGTTAACATCACATCTTTACTTGTTACTTGAATTCACCTGAACCAGGCAGGGCTATATCCCCTGCCAGTAGGTGGTCATTAAGTGTGGGAAACATAAAACAACAAACAAAGCTGTGCATTTCCGTTACATAAGTCTATTAAGGTATTATTTTTCCAGGGTTTTAAGTTATTTCCATCCTTCTCCTATGGTCCCCTCCAGATCTCTGGACATTAAGTCTTTGTCTCATAATTTCTGCACGGCTTGTTTCTAAAACATAAATTAATACCACTCATATTGCATGGTGCCACATACACAATCCATTGTTATAGCAGCTTCTATCCATGAGGTGACGCATTGTCTACAATTAATAAAGGGATCATATTTGGGATATTATTCATTAATGTAAAGAATCATTTAGCCATGTACTTCCTAATGATTAATGCAGGTGAGCCGGCATGCATGGATGGGGCATTGAGGTAGGAGGCTGGATTAGCAAAGGATTATTTTACACACTATAGTCAGCCTTGAAAACAAATCCTAAAACGCTCTCTTCATGTTCATGAGGTTTTTTAACGTGGTCAGCAGAACCTGACATTGTTCAAATAGATGAGGAAAATAATACATTACTAGATTGTTGTATTAATGTATTCATAGAAAATAAAGTACCACACGTACACACTTCCTGAAAAACTGTGGAGAAGAATTAGTCACAGGTCACATCAGAGGAAAAAACATCAAAGACTAATGACCTAGTACTCCTTTCTATCTCCACACGCCCCCCCCACCCCTCTTGTTTCTCCTCCAATCATCCATTTCCTCCAGTTATGAACGCCGTAATCACACATGGTTTTGGAGAGCGGAGTGTACCTAAGCTGATGGTACCTGGCATTTCAGCAGAGAGAGAAACATTCTGACATTTTTGACGGGGTGCTTCCTTCGCTATCAAATTGGGATGGCTTTCAATCCCACCGATTGGCCGTTCCCCGTGAAAGAAAGTCCTGAGATGAAATGATACAAACTAGATGAGTAGAAGTGCTTCATCATTATGCCCATGTTTTATGTTCTGACGGAGGTCCGACCTAGGGCCTCTACGAGCTATTCTGTATCTCTGGCAGCTCGTTAGCACCAAGGTCAATTTTGCATTTACACCCCTGAACTCTGGCATAATAGCTATACTTCAATGCAGGGCTTTTGAGAGGATGGTCAAACGGATATCTACACCACAAACTAAAAGAGAGATGCTACAGTTCCATCCCCCAGCTCCACAAATCTAGACATTTATTGTAATTTTTATCTGTTAAATTATGGGATGACGTTGTTGTTTTTTGCTGAGCCGAGGGCCTCTGTATCCAGGCTGGTTTGTATCCACACCACAAAGCAGGGATGGTCTTATCAGTATAGACAGTGATGGGCTCAGGCCCATTAGTGCGCGGGAATTTCAAAGCTCACCATAAATAATTCTTTGTTTACAGGCTCAGAACTCACCGTGCTCCAGAAATACCTCGCTTAATTCAATTAATAATGAGATCCCACAGACTCTTCTCTTCCCCCCCCCCCCATCGGCAGTGCCAAAGAAAGAGACGACGGTATTTGATGAGATGGAACACAGCTGCATGTGGAATTTTCACTGTCATGGATCAAAATAGCCCCGGCATGCAAGATTCAGAGGCTCGCAAAATAAGGACAAAATTCACAAGCTTTGCCGTGACGAACAGCAGGGGGCGATGGCAACACCGATGTGAGGGAGGTGAGCTTGTGCCTGGTGTGTCATCTGTGAAGGAGCACAGGGAAAATGATCTCCACTCCACTGTTGGCAAAGGATGAATCATGAATCCTGTGACTTCTTTAAAACAACAACAAACAAAAAAAGAAAGAAGAATGTTCAAGAAGATGCAAAGCGAATGAACGCTTTTGGCAAAAATCATTCTTGATATTGGGTGTCAACATGGAGTACACAAGGTTGAAAAGATGAAATTAAAAGCTTAGGCACAGAGATTATTTCGGGTTCCTCCAATGTTGATGAACGGTACCCTAATTTCCACATTGGCAAATCATCTATAGAAAAAGCCTGTTTAGATGCCATTTTGACACATTTAGAAAGATCCTGAAGGTTTTTTCCCCTCCATGTAAGTCAGTCACATTTTGGGAGCTTCGTTCTTTATAGTCTAATATCTAAAAGTCCAAATTTAGAGTGGCAGTAAGTTCAGTAAGCCCTCATGCGATAAATGGTGGAAGAGACTCTCTATCATGGCTAATTTTTCCATTTTCTCCTTAACTTTCACCTGAGAATATATGCAAAGCTGCCCCACGGCTAAAGCAGAGTGCAGTAAGCAGCTGCTTAAAGGCCCCAACGCGTCCAGGAGCAGAATTTGAAGCTGAAGTCCTCCATTCATTTGTCAAAGTAATATGTGCATTTTCTACTAATTTTTTTTTTGTGTGCACTTAAGTAAACTTCACTGAACAGATACAATTCAGTCTGATCACCATCTGCTTAGGAAACAAACAGCATTTTCCATGTTTGGATAGAAAGTTTTTCCATGACACTGGTATCCAACTAACTGTATTCTAAGAACATCTAAAAAAGAAATCCCTACTTACTTCTACTTTCTTTCTTTACATTTGTTTGTAATTGTACGATTCCATATGATGAATGATGGAGAGGAGCCCCAGTTCTGCGAAGCCTAGTCAGCGAAAGAAGCTACATCAACTAAAGAACAGAGTAAGATATGGAGAGGGGGAGACATCCTGTGAAAAACAGGAGGAGAAGAGCTTCCTAAAACGGACACCAAAGATAAACTTGCCATTGAAATAGATCTACAGAATAGGACGCATATTAGTGAACATAATTGTGTTTAAAAGCAATTATACACCAATCATTTCCTTTTTCTCAGAGATAAGAATCAGAACATTGAGCCATTTATGAAAGACAAATTACTGTACTATGCAGTCCAAAAATACAGGAATATTATTATGGTACGAATTGGTATAATTAAGTGATTAAAACCACGTTTTCTGTGATGAGAGGGAAACCGTAACCCTTGCTGAGCAGAGAAAGATGATGTTTGGCAAACAATCCCATGACCATGACCTTCACATACATCATAGAGACAACCAGATATAGTTCCTCACCACCATCTGCGTGGAAGCTACAAGAACCTCAATTAGCCAAGTAATTAGGTCATCTATCAAAACAATGAAGCGCCGGGATGAGGAGGGGACGGAGATGGCCGAAGCGGTGGTGTAAGAGGGTGCAAAGGGGAAAGCAAGAGCGTATAGGTAAAAAGAACATGTGTGGAGTTGTAAAACACAGGTGAAGGGATAACAACGACAGACCCTGGAAGAGACAGGAGGAAACCATCTGCATTTAAAATGCTTAAGCATAAATGAAGGAAACAAGAGGCCGGTACAGAAAGACAGGCCAGGAAATTGAAAGCAACTGGAGCATGGGACGGCCAAGGCCGAGAAAGAGGAAGATTTGTCGGAACGCGTAATCTGGTGTCTTCAGTGAGAGCCATCCTGGTAGCAAAACAGCGCGGCTCTGCACGCCTCTGGTTTGCTAGCTTCTGCAATATGTCATGGTGCACACTGGCAACCATGTTGCCTTTTTAAGCAATTATTTTAGATTGCATTTTTGTTTTTACCGCGTCTCTATTTTTCTCGTCATTAAAAAGTGCAGTCAGGAATCAACGACTAGATAATTGAAAGAATCTGATGCGTACTCAGACAATTGTACTGTGTAACAAGAGCATATGTGAACGTGTGCCTGCGCACACGCATGACCATCCATCCAGATGTGTTGGATGTGCAAAGCAGTAGAGGGACAAAGTCCCGCCCCTTCCAGTTAACCACAACAGGACCTTCTGTCAGAAAAACATTTAAAAGGAATAGTCAACAGCAAAGACTTTTTCCCTTTGCCAAAAAGGAACCAAACCACCTCTCTACACAAACTATTTAAAAATCCAATGCACATATACTGTGTCAATAGTGGGATTTTTGCATTTGGGAATAAGCTTGCCAATGTTCTTTTCCATCATCAAACAAACTGCGTGAAATGACTCAGGCTTCTGTCTGATTGCCTGAAAGTAAAGACGTGATGGGAGAGGTGGCTTCATAATGGAGAAATAACAGGCAGCCAGCAAAGACGTCTGTGGTATTTGCATTATTTTGTGTAGTGGATTTTAAATGGCGTTTAAGTGCTCTGCATTCACAACATGTTCACGGTTGATTTGCCCAAAGCATTTCATTCCATTTTACATTCCCCAGTCCTTACAATTAAAGAAAAAACACCTTGCTGGTACTCTCCTTACCCCCATTATTTTCCGTCTTCCTTTATTTCTCCCTCTAATCCGATCCAACAATCTCTCTTTAATCTTTTTGTGTGCGTGTGTGTTGTTGACAGTGCCTCGGTATACCTTATTAAAATGTGTTTTTCCAAATCATTCTTCAAAGGGGAAGCGGTTTGCATGGGGTTACCGGAAATTACAGTGCGATTGAACTCTCTCCTCACTATCTGCTTTTTCTCGATTAGTTTGCCAACATTGTGCTACAGCAAATTAAGTGACAATACAGCCTACTTTCAGTCATTATATTAGCTTACAATTATTTCTTCAGATTTCGAAAGCCCGAGCACATGGCACAACTGTCAGAACAACCTATTTTCAGTAAATACTAGTTTATAGAGCACTCAATATGCATCCAGAAACCAAACCAAAATATATGTATATTCATCAAACAAGGCAACAAATCTTTAAACCAAATCACTGAACTTCTGTAGAGCAGCATAGAGTGGAACTCCTCTGATCCACCCTGGGGATGTTTATTTGTTTAAGCCCATAGCCTAGACTGTCTTGTTGATAACAACCAACTCATTTGCAATGATAACATGCCCAAGAGGCTAAAATGAGGCCGGTCATGGGGCTGTGCTGATAAAGGACGAGGAACTCTGTGATTGACTTAACTGTGATGTTCAATTAATAGTCAACAGCCCTAACGCACATCAAAGTGCCCCATTGGGCCAATCAGTGATTGACAGTGCGGGATAATCCCTGGCACAGAAGGGCTCAGCTATATTATCCATAACTGTTTACCACAGTGTGCAGACAAAACAAGAAATGTTAAAAGAGAAGAACTAAAAAAGCATTAAAGAAAAACTGAGGAAAAGGTGGAGCATAGTTTAGTCTCTGTCAGTATTATTTTTACCAGGTTGCTGCCATTCAGGCCCCATCCTGTAAAAAAGCATCCGATTCCAGCCTTAGCATCCTTCCCATCTCTTTTGCTCCCACAATGCAAAGCAGCTTAGACAGTGGGACGCTGCCACAGTTTGGCTGCAACAAAAGAGTTGTGCCGGGTGCCCCGCGGGCCTGATGCTTACTGTCTGGCAGCTTTACATATAAAACAGGCGGGCCTATCTGTCTGTACACAGGCTGCAGCCACAAAGTCAGAATCCCCAACTTGGAGTACTCCGAGGATCCTCGCTCCAGAGTTCTGCACCGGGAGAGATTAGCCACAAACACTAAACATGACTCTGGTGTTCACGTCCCAGGCTCATTTTCCAATCTCCACACTCTGACTCACAGACTTGGATGCGCGTTGCTGCAAAGTGCGTCAGGGTTTAGGGCAGTCCCAGCAGCTCGTGGGCTCTCTCGCAGACATTTTGGGCCTTTATGAACACTTTGCCTGTGGGAACTATCCACGACTCATAGCAATGTGCTGGTAAACGCCGGGGGACCAGTGGAAGCGTGGAGGCCGGCAATGTAAAAAGAAATATAAACAAAGAAGACGGCACATGGATCGTTAAAATGGCAAATTATATTTAGAAGCAATGCTGAGGATTAAAGATGGAACATGAAAACATATTGAAGCAAAGGAATGAAGCATTGACTATTTCTCATCAAACATTTAGTTTTGGCATTGAAGCTATTAAAGCTACAAAAAAGGGTAAATAGGTTAATTGACAATCCTTTTTACTTATACTATTATACTTCAGTAACCTTTGTATTCATCTTATGTATTTTTATCTTTCGGAATGTTTCACTTCTTTTATTCCTTTGTCTTGTACATTGTTTATTGTTGTTCTGCTACTGGCTGACTAGTGCTACCATACACATATTCGTTGTATAACAACAATGACGATAAAAAACCTTTAACCTTCACAATGTATCCAAAGAGTGCCAACAGTGACACGTGCAAATACTGCCATCTAGAGTATGTTATATGAAGTTACACTTTCTTATACGTGAAGTTTGTTTAAATATAACTATTTGAGACATGTTAATAGCAAAATCATTTAAGTTGACTGGTTGAAAAACAAAAGAAATGTTAATTTATTTGTTTTCATTAATAAACTATTCAGTTGTGTCTGAGATTTAGCCCAATTCTTTCTGTACAAAATGTTAATGATTTGGGCTCGGTTTCACAAACCGTTGACAACAAGTTTCCATTCAATATTTAGACAAATAAACAGCAGGTCCCTCTCCTACAGTATTGCTGAAGTATTATAGCTTATGGACCAAAAATGTTTGAGTTCGACAAATGACATAAACTTGCTTTTATTTGCAATATTTTAAACATTGTAATTAAACGTTTTTTGACACACAAATAACACTGTAAAAGCACCGGGGCCACGGGTTTGACCACCATTTTGCATTACAAAATGTACATCGCAGCACAGACTACTCGCTATCCTGACCTTAACTGGGTGAATTTAAAAATGACTTACTGAGAACATGATCTCACAATCAATCACAATACTCCTCACTCTGTGCCACTATCAAGGTTGACCCTTAATGTCATCATATACAACAATTTATACTGACCTATGTTGCTGACATGTTTTTAAATGAGGGATTTGGTGTATGAGGGATTGCCAGGGGGCACAGTAAAGGTTAGTAGTGGATAACTTTGTGGAGTCAGCAGGTAGAAAAAACTTAATTGTGAATGGTGCTGGACTGAATGATAAAGAAGACGGGACGTGGACATAGTCGGGTACAAGATCCACCCACTTCTTTCAAATCGCAATCACTTTCACGTTCATTTCCATCACAGATTAATAGTTAACTCGGAGAGGATTCTGCAGGTCTAAAGTTATGTATGACGTGGATGCAGGTTTTCAATATCAACATATGTGATGCCATATTTAATGCAAGGTGAATTATATATTAAAACTATGGACCATTTCCCTTCAAAACTAATGCACAATTGGGGATCATTTGGCTTAGAGATTTTGAAGTGGATGTAAATTGAAACTCCCAGACACAACACGTGACGCAACAAGAATGACAACTCTTGGGTTAATTTACCTGTAGGCGTCTTTTTTTTGTTGCTGTCGTCACACACTGCTGTCGACCGCAGGCTGAGAGAAGAAACTGACTCCACGAATACAACACCAGCAAACTACCGGACCCCATTTTCGAAATGTTATTCTGCACTCATCTTACTCTGGTTGTCACTGTAGTAAAAAGTGACGCTATTACTTTAACGCGTTGCTACTTCCTGGTTTCCAGGTATCACGTGCGAGCGGTAGTTGCTAGTTGGAGCCACTAGATGTCGACGCATGACACGTGCACCTCTCCAAAAAATAAGAAACATGGCTGTTCAGATTCCACTTAGGAATTTGGTATTCAGTCCGACTACTAATTTACAGCTGAAAATAGTATTTGTCACATTTCAGTGGCTAGGTAACGTAGCTGCTAAAATATCAGTAGGGCCGCTTTGACTGTAGGGCCATGGACATAGATCATATGACACCCTTATGACTGGCTAAAGATGTGAACTTTAACTGGCCATTGCCTACGAAGTGTTCGTGAAACTGTTTGATTGGCCTGGTGCCGACAGGTAAAGTGTACTGACATTTTAGTTCAGGGGAAATATGAGAGGAGAGAGCAGATGGCACTCAAGAGGGAAGACGGAGCTGCACCACAAGAACTGCGCCTACTTCATGCAATTTAGATAGATGTGGTATTAGTTTCATCACCAAAACAAAAACCTCAGCCAAATATGTGATTTGTGTGCTCCTGTTTGCAATACAACACAATTTAACATGTATACGCGGCACACATTTCCTCTGATTACCCTTTATTGTTCAATCTACATCAGTTGGTGTTTGGACAAACCGCCTCCTCTCATTCCATAGTTTGTAGGATACATTTATGACCAAAGAACACATTTCACACTGCTACAGATTGACAGAATTGCCATATCGAATGTTAAGATGTCTATTTACTGTCATGCGGAATGTTTTTTTATCTGTAGTAATGACTCACTGATGCTGTTACTGCTGCTAGTGTGACTTCTGGCATAATAATGGCATCTATAGGTCCTGGTGGGTGGACGGCATTCCATAGTATCGTCCGTCTATGGTAAGAATTTGTACTGTCATTTACAGTTGGAGGAAACTTGACCTTGCATTGTCTGGCCTAGCTTAAAACAAATAGACAGACAGTGTAATATGTTTATACTTTGTAAAAAAAATCATACGCATTGATACTTTCACCAATCCTCATCGCACAATGTCTTACTGGTACCTATTTTTATTAGTTGTGCAATATTTGAAGATAGTAAACAGCTATGATCGTATAGAGATCTTAATGTATCTACAGCTTTGTATATCCTTTTGGTTATGAGGATTAGCATTGTCATCCTGTACCTACTAGTATTTCATGATTACATTGTATATAAAAAAAAGACCTCTGCAGAGTGACACTTCTGTACATGTATGTGTTCTCGTTTTGTACATAGCTGTAACGGTTCATTTTCACACAGTCTCCCTCCGTCTCTCAACTATAATTCATGGCAACTCCTTTTTGCGGCTTCACTTTGGCAGTCCGACCCAGTGGTGTGGACGGAGGGCCCGTGGCCTCCCAAAACGCTTGACTCTGAGAAAGTTAAGTCATTGCAAGACCCGCTCTCCTGCCCGTCCTCAGATGGCCGGTCTTGTGCAGCATAGTTCCATGTGTAGTCTTTGATAGTTTTTTTGTTAGCGCCTTTTGGGCTAACCAATTTTGTGCTAGTTTGTAGGACCCCCCCCCCCCCCCCACACTCCCCCTCCCGCCCCACTTTATCTGACCTGCGGTCTGTAAAAAGCAATTTCACAGTTAAGTCCCAAGCAGCAGTCTTTGTTCAGGGGTGGGCTGAGACACTCCAGAGGCTCCTAAGTGCCCGTGTTGCTGGTCCATCTCCCTCCGGCCAGATGCTTGACCAGTGGCTCCCAATATTTCTCTTCCCTTTCACTCAAAAGCTTTACAAGCTCATTTACTTTGTGCCATATTTAATCAATTTAAGCTGCAACCCATGCAAGACTCTGTGTAATCCTTATTATTAGGAAACACTGTACTAGCCCAGATAGACCAGCCTTGTATGGCATGCAGCTAATACGGCTATTTCAGCTATAGAACTGACTGTTTGAAGTATATAATTCTTGCAGCGGTATCAGACAAAGTACACTGTAATGAAAGCTGGAAAGACAATGTGTGTGATGGAAGCTTGTAATATGACACTTGTAAGCCATGTAATACATACGTACAATGAGCATCTGATGGTAGCTGTGTTAGCTAGCCTTTTGTGGTTTTAATGGCTGACTGTGGTAAAGTCCTGTATATGTCCTTGCCGCTCGGGGCCCCCGGGACTGTCCTTGACCTTTGACATCAGGATCATGAACCATATCTCAGGGAGATGCTGGAACATCCAAAGGCTTCATTCAGAATCTGGATGCCATGATGCAGGTCAAAGAGAAGAGAAGAAAAAGTATCCAACCACGGTCTGCATTTACTTAAAGTAATTAAAATGAACAAGGTTTTCATATGAACAGGCAAAGTTGTCATTTTGTTGAACAAATATTCTGTGGAGGATACTTCTTCACTCTTATGTTGACTTGCGCTCCCCTCTGCCTCGCTTCTCAGCTTTCCCTCCCCCTCTCTCCTGTCGTTCTCCGGCTCTCCATTTCCCTTCACAGGCTGTTCTTGTCTGGCAACTCGGCTTCTGGACTACGGGGAAAGTAGACGGTTGCTTTGTGCTCCTCGTAGCGGTCGATGTGCTTGAGGTGTACCACCATATGCAGGGCGTAGGCCAAGACGAGGAGCAGGATCAGAGACGTCACCAAGCCCATCAGGATGGCGGGCGTCAGAAAAGTGGCGCAGTCACTGGCCGACGCAAACTTGTCTGACTGCACGTTGAATGCCTGGATCTGGAAGAGCACAGGGAGAGATGGGATTAGGTTTAACTAGGTTCAACTGGTTCTTTCTTGGCTGACCACTCACAGGGACCCCGGGCAGATGGACGGGTTGAGAGACAGTCTAGCAGATGGCACTGACAGATTGTAAAACTGCCAAACAGACGGTAAAGAGACTGACCACACGCTGGCAGCCTAACAGGCGGAACGCAGGCACACGGGAACATGCTCGAAAAGCAGGAAGCAGTGGGGAAAGACTCGGGGGGGGGGGGGGGGAGAGCACAAAAGTTGTGCAACTTGCGCAACGGTGTACCTGGAAGTCAGTGAAAGTGATGTGCCAGTTAGCGGATGTGTCCGTGTGGGAGCTGGGCACTAGCAGCGTGTCGTATTTGTGCAGGCTGCTGACGTGCTGGCAATGGTAGGACGAAGTGGCCGGAGCGTAGACCTCGCTGGCGTTAAACGTGGCCTCCTGGGTCCAGTTGTAGTGGATGTGCACACTGTCTAGTGTGAACCAATTTTGACCAGCTGCTTCGTAGAAAGTGTTTGACATTTGAAGCCTGGCGGAAGAAGCACAGGCCACATGTATTTATTTACAATAATGGCTCAGTGTGGTCAACTAGTTTAACATAGTATGTCGTTCGATAATATTTTACATTTGCATATGCATTTACCTGATTACTAGACCTCGCAAGTCCTCCACATCACCAAACTTTAATGAAAGCCTGCGTTAAAAAAAAGCAAAATATTCTATTACATCTATTTTTGCACAGTAACTCAACTCGCCACAGTGAATATTAAACATATTACTGTCTTCTCATTACAGTACTTTCCCACATTTCCTTAGTTAATGTAATTTGTATTTACATATCACAGTACTAGTAAGTAATCCTCCTTGTCACATATATGACAGTAGGATATTTAATTAAGGTAGAATGAAAGCTATGCTGATAAGAAGTGATCTTAAGCTATATGCGATATACATATATACCATATATAGTGCAACAATCCATTCAAAACCTGTCTGTCCACAGCCTGGACTTACGTCGCTTTCTCCTTGGTGCAGATGGAGCCTTTGGTGTCCACAGGTGAATTTGTGTTAAAGACCTTCTCAGTGAGGTCAATAAAAGTTTGGTTTCTGTAGCGAATTGCCAGCCGCTTTGCCTTGAACAGAATGCAGGTCTTCCCATTGTAAGACACGCTCAGTGGGCCATAAGGCCCCAGAAGAGATTGGAGCAGCTTCCTCTTACTGTGATACATCCCTGGCTGATGCCAGTTAAAAGGCTGAAAACATATGAAGAGTTGAATTAAGCACAGGAGAAATAAGGAAACCTCAGTAAACAGGCCACCAGCTGCGTTCTTTGACTGCTACAGAGGGATCAGATTCAGGATTCAAGAAAACCCCCAAAACATAGCTGTAGAATAGATAAAGTTTATCATCACAAAGTTGAGCTCAAACTTTCCTAAAAAACATCCTTACATTTGCCACATATTTTAGAGGATGCAGCCACTGAACGAGGACGCTGCAGTCAAGTTATCGGATTCCTCAATATATGTCTTGTACTAGAACGCAGCCTTTATGTATCACCGCTAAGCAGCTCTAAATGGGCTCCTTATAACTGCAAACCAAGCCTGCTTGGTATCTAAACTTCCCTTTTATGGAGTACCGATTTTTTAAAAAGGCCAATTTACGCTTGTCATTCTGACCGTAAAATGTTCCCGCGTTGCAACATCCGCTAAAAATCTCAACTGAGGATGGAGCCGTGTGGTCGTCTCTGTAGAAAAGCTTTGTGAATTTGCATATAATAGTGTGGGAGCTGTTATGCTGCATTTCTGCTCTGTGCAGATAGAAACAGCCCCATCTAGCCTTTTAGTCTGTTTGCTCAAAGGCCGCGTCTCGTTGGAGGGGGCGTTTGGGCTAATCCAGCCCTGTTTCACAAGATACGTAAAGCGGCAGTCAAAGTGGCTATGAAGTGATCATCTTTTTGTTTGTTTTATTATAGTATTTGGAAACGTGGGATGAAACAAAACGTTTGATTTAGTTTAGTTTGGGACAGGTTTATGCATCGAATCGGTTAATCCATGTAGCGCCTGAATGCATCATCCGCTACAGCATATCATTCCAAAGCATTTTCAGTTTGAGTGGTGTGTGTGTGTGTGTGTGTGTGTGTGTGTGTGTGTGTGTGTGTGTGTGTGTGTGTGTGTGTGTGTGTGTGTGTGTGTGTGGCAGGGATATTTAACCTCTGGTGAATGTGCCACCAACACCATTCCCACAGCCAAGGTCAAACAGCGTGGCTTGAGCGAGTGTGCTGCTCTTTGTTTGTGTGCATCCCAATGTGTGTCTGTGTGCGCGTTGGTACGAGCAGATGAAGATAAAGGGCTGATGGTGGCGATAGTGAGGGGAGAAGAGAGTGTGTGTGTGTGTGTGTGTGTGTGTGTGTGTGTGTGTGTGTGTGTGTACCTGCAGTATTCTCCTGAGTGGGTTTTCATCTTCAGGCGTCAAAATAACCTCTTCACTCTCCAAGCCGTACCCACCATCTTGACCTGAAAACACGTACACACATTACTGCACCATGAAAGATGATATCAGTATGACACATTAAGCTGATTGCTGCAATGCAGCTTTGCAACATAATCATAAAAGTTCAGACAATTTCACACACGTAGACTCGGCCGCAGACTCACACACACACACACACACACACACACACACACGAGCACAGAGAGATCCTGCGTACTACTCGGTGCTCCGGCTCTATTTCCAGCAGCTTTGCGTCATCGCAGTGACTCATCAGCAGTTTGTTTCAGTTACGGTTGTATTGTTCCATGTTTGCAAATACCGTTTCAGATGAACATCATTTGCAAACAGAATGTAATCATTTTAAGGAATGCCTCCATCTCATATTCGTTTTTGTCAAAGATCCTGAACATAACGCGTCTGAATCCGTCGGCGCGAGGATATCTCAGCATTAAGAATGGCATGCGTTTGTCAGAACTATCTCTCCAACACATCAGCTTCAATATGCACATGGCAGGAATGATGGAATCAGGCCTCGTGTCACACCACAGTTGTTGCTTACTTGCTGTGACTCTTGTTGCTTGTTTGGGGTTCTCTTTGCTGTGGAAAAAAAGAAGAGGAGATAATGAGGCCTGGTGATCACAAGAGGCCCGAGAAAAAGGGTTTTCTTCTTTTGATAATGCTCCATAATGTACACAAGGCTTCTTTAGCAAATTTATTGAACAGTAACGTTTATTGTATACTGAGGCAGATGCAGCAATCAAAGGGACAAAAAAAAAGCTTAACAGGCTGACCTGTTCAAGGAATTTGCTATTTTATTATTATATATATATATATATATGCAAAATATAGTTTTCCACTGAATTTGCCCATTTCAAACAGAATAAGGTTACTGTTAGATTGAAAACATAGTGATCACAACATAAACATTAGATTTGACTAACTTACTCATTAAATGACACATTTTGCAGCATATTCTGAATGATCCTTAAAAGTTCAGTATAAACACAAGACTTTGCCTCCAGAATTTCACATCAGTCCTGAGGTCTGCTTTGTGTCAATGAAGCAGTAATACAGTCTTGTGATGTGCTGCTTTTACTAAATAAGCGACCTTCGATGGTGGAACTGACCCACATAGTGCACACGTTCCTTTGCCATCACATGTCAGCACTGGGCGCAAACCTCTCAGCGTAGCTAAACCATGTACAGCGATGAACTTCTTGAGGTTAATCCTGATCCTTTTAACGGTAATCAAAGACGTCATATGTCAGCAATGGGCTTACAGGGCGGTGCTGACATGGCCAGTTTTGCATGTTGGGATGGTCAACTGGATGCTTCGACTTTGTGGTCTGCCCCAGCCTGTTCCCAGTGAACATCTGGCTTGCTTATCTCCTTACAATAATAATACTGGTCATGTGAAAGGTAAACCGTACAGAACCTGGTGAGAACGGGAAATTACACGTCTGCATTCTGTCGAGTCACCAGGAGTTTGTTTGTTCATCAGCTCTGGTCATTAGAAGTTCAAATCATTTGGGGAATTGCAGCACAAACAAAGGCAGGCATCTGTAAGGACCTTGATCTTTATGTTTGTTCCCTTCAGTTGAATAGTAAAGCTGTGATCTTGTAGAGAGAGCCTTTATAGTAGCTACATGAGATAGACTGAAGATGACCTGAATATTTATCAAACACACAAAAGCCATTCAATAGCTCTGACGACTGTAATCAAGTACTGTTCACACTTTGTTCCTCTGAGGCAGACGGCAGCGGAGCTGCTCCATTTACTGCACTCTAGTTCAGTGATTTATGAACTCCAACACACATTTTGTAAAAAAAGAGAAAAGGGTAGGAATTGGACAAAAATCTATATTTGTACAACGTTATTCCCGAACTCCACAGACCAGACGTGACATCAATTTGTAACATTATCATTGTTTTTTGTTGGTAATGTCTAACGTTTTTCTCATATTCTCTCTCCGTAATTTGAAGGGGACTTGTGGCAATGTATCTGACAACATTTCTTTTTCACTCTTTGCTTTCATGCTCGAAAATGTCAAACTGTTGGACTGGATTTTGGTCCGATTCAAGGAAATGCTGGATTTGTGACACTGGGGCCAGATTGTAGACTGCAAGGCATAATATCTTCACCATAGCTGTCTACTTTTATTTCAAATTGAAGAGATTAAGAATCTATCTAGTTCTCACATTTACAAAAATAATGAACTTATTAGTTTCGGGTTGGGCAGTGTAATTAAAGATCAAAACAAGGTCAGCAGACTTTGGCAGAAGCTTGCAGACGAAAAGGCATTAGTGTGTCTGGTCGCACTGGAAGTTATAGATTTGGGGTAAAGGTTGTGAGACAGTTCCAGCAGCCTAAAGCAGTTGTCTACCCTTCTGGGTTAGTTTCCAGCTTGAGAATATTGTGTAGATGAGATGGATTTGGATTAGTGGTAAGCACAGGCCAGGTCCACTAGAGCGCAGATGTGGAGGTGCACAGGTCCCGAACAAGATGAAGAGATTAAGACATGATGTTCCAGCCTTTGCTATGAGCAAAGAGTTCAATTGCTAATTAAAACAGCTGCACTGAGTCCTAAAACCGTGACTTACTGGGCACCCATCAAGTGGATCGTGACCATTGTAATCAAGCTCATTTCAAATGGAGAAGTGTACTTTTCGAGCCCAGCGCGTAGAAGACAAACAGAAGTTCATTGGTATGCGACATTCAGCTGCTCTTTCATGTTGAGCATTGATTTTGACTTTGTTTCAGGTCAGCCATCACACAGCTGTAGAGTCATGATGTGGGTTGGTCAATAAATCCAACTGAATTGAATTGAGCTTCAATACAGTTGAGCCGATAATGTTGACACTAGGTCTGTAGAAAATATGATCTTCCACTTATTATTATGAATACGTGAAAACATTTAAAACAACGATATCATGTCATAACTTGAAGATTTGAAAATGTCATATCTGATTTTCATGTATTTGAGTTTAGGACTGCACAGCTAGCCATTAAAAACTGTTTGTGTCATTGTAAACACGCTGCGTATGCCCCCCACCCCCCCCCCCCCCCTTTTACCCCAGCCCATCCCAAACACAAGTGAATAAGCACTCCTTCCTCTGCACCTAGGCCCCAGCTGGCTGGAAGGAGCCAGAGGAGTCTGTGCGAGCATGAGCGCTAACTAAAGCCCAGCCGTTTGTTCCTGTGCCAGTTTTCGCGAGGTCAGCAACCCGGCACTGCTGCGGACGCGTCATTGGCTCAGCCTGTCACACGGTGCCCGGGTGCTGAACAGGCCCTTTATATAATCAAAGCCATGCCAGAGCCACTCCTTGGCTCACCTCGCTCCCTCTGCATATATCCCCGAAAGACGGGTGTACAAACGTGCACATACGCCGAAACAAAAGAGCGAACAGACTACGACGATCACCAGTCTGTTACCATTGCAGGTCATTTTTGGGATATGGAAAAGTGCCTCGCTTTTGAATGTTGACGAACATTGAGAGTCTTTTACGCCGCCGACACGACCTCGGTCAATAAACCACTCTCACCGAGGCGTCCTCGTCCACCGAGGCGTCCTGGTCCAGGCTTGTAGACTGGATGCCTCTGCTGTGTGCTGCCGGGCAGAGAGAAGGTGTGGTGCCTGCTCCACAAACACGTAACCATATCCTCTTCTCCTAGGCTGCCAGGCTCTAAAACCAGGATCAGGACCAACGAGGCCTCTGGACATCTTACAACGGCGCTGTGGAGTTAGAGCTAGTTTTGCAGGGTGCTTGTTTTAAACTATTTTTATTAGAACTATTAGAATAGCACATATTCAGTATTAAAATCTGGACCTGACGCTTTTACATTTAGCTTTTTAAGCACTAGAGCCATCGAGTATATCGATTGAGTGTCAGACTACGGTGACGTGCTTTGGTGCTCGTATTTCCTTATATTATGGCGACATGATATTTCATACCTGGGTATATATAGTATTTCCCAATGTTGCATACAGGGTGAACACCTTTTGCAAAGTTTAAGTTAATTTAAATTTTGTCCATTAAAACGTAATCCATGCGTGAGTTTAGCTGGTTTGTTCGGCAGTAAATTGTATCTTAATCCCACGGTGCAGGTACTGCCCTATTGATAGATTTATTAGTGCAGATTAAGCTTTAGGTGTTTAGGTGCACTAAAACGCCAGCCACACCCGCGGTGCCGCTTTTAGTGTAGCGTTGATTGCGCCTGAAACTTGACCTCGGGTTCAAGCGCTATAGTTATGTAAATCTTCCCGGGCCTCTGAGATCAAATACCTCAGTGCTGGTGGGGGCACAGTAACATCATGACTGAGTCCACACGGGACGTCACAAACATTTCAACCCATATATACTCCCCTTTTACTTGATAATAAATAATATGTGTATATTCCTCTAATTAGCTGGTGGGGTTTAAACCCTTTAATCTTTCCTTAAAGGCGGATCACCGATCTCTTACTTTGACCTGGTCTGTGTCTATATTTAGGTTGGTCTGTGTTTAACAGTTTTAAGATCAATTTAAAAACGTGTTAAGTATACACTGCGATGGATAAAAAAGATGCAAGCAACTTGTTCCTTTAACTTGAGTCTTTCTTCGTCTACACTGCTGTTCTTTAAACAGGAGCAAGTGCGCATTAGTAAATCTTGCAGTGCAGTTCGTGTTTAAAAACATCTTTGAAGCTTGCGAATGAGTTGAGGAAAGATCTGCGCTAATTGCGCTGACCCTGTTCAGTCTATTGGAAGTGCGCCGGGGATCAGATTATTATAATGTTATATCATTCACATCATCGTTAAATGATGTGAATGGTGTTGTAGTGGGCTACAGCAATTGGACCATATCTTATTGTTTGAGAAGTTTAATTCAACACTAGTTTTACTGGTAATTGAAGGATTGTGTTGTGATTAAAATGTGTGACTTGAACATATAAAAGTCATTACAAAATTTGTGATCAGCTCTGTGTGACATCCATTGTCTTCTCTGCTATCTTCATGGCAAGAAAAAGCTTACATCAGCATCCTTTTATTACATTTGCAAATAGCTAAAGCAAATTTGTATTACACGTATTAAATACAGTATTTTAGCTGTCATTCTCTTTCTTTGCCGGTGCAGTAAATGGACAGTCCAGATGAGATTTTAACCCCTTATTGGACCCCTTATCTGTACTCATGTTTGCATCTTTTTCAATAGAAAAAATGTTTCCATCATTCTATCAAAAATGTGTTAACATTTGTGACATAATTCATGATGTTTTGTTTTAAATAGGGAATGTGAGACGTCAGTATTTCAAATGTACTTTTTAACATTGACAAAAAAGCCTCTGTATGATGATGAACAGAGTTATTCAGGCAGATACAAACATACAGTGGGTCATCTAGTATTTCTAATACATGTTGGCTACCAAACATATTCCAGTTGCATATATGTCGTAACACTGCACATGTCGGTTACCGGAAAAATAAAGCTTACTGAACATGTCTTCTTCCCATCAGTCTGCAGCCCCATGTCTATCAGCACTAGAGGCTTCTAACTCACCCCACCTTTCCTTCTGTATTTCTAACCTATGTATTGCAGCCTCACAAGGTCTTGTGGAATGAAAGGCTCATCTTATATAAGAGTATATTGGAGTGTGTCGGCTGTGACCAGGGACTGCAACTGTTACATGAAGGAGTTACGTACAAAGTTTGATCCGGGGCAAAGGCTTGAAACCCCAGGAGAAATCAACGTAGCCATTCTCCATGGGAGAGACTGCGGTGAAAAGTTAAGATAGGGATCCGTCGGTGTTTCACAAACACCAGATTGAGCCGGAATGAGACCAATCCCGGGAGTCTTTGTATATTGAATTCTAAATGTGCCCTACACTTGCAAACATGTGTACAAATCCTATTGTTTTTGCAATAAATGAAAGCATGTCAGTGACAATCTTTCACTCTCCGAAGTGTATCACTGTCCTGCAAGGGAAACAACAGGGCCAGTCATGAACAATGATTACAGATCACTGTGTCAGAAGCTGCATCGTATTATGGCTTTGAAGCATTTGCTCTTTGGAAAGTGTGAGCAACGATGCGTGGCATAGTTTCAAGAGCCCAGTGGGCACAGTGTTATTGCGTTAATTTGTCTATAAGCAGGCAAGAACCGGTCCCTGTTACTGTGCCGTGAGTGTCCCCAGGTTGGAGTTGTGAATTTTTTATCCAGATTTGACCTGCAGGACTGCATGTGCATTATGCAGACATGGTCGGCTAGAATTCCCTTCTTCTCTCTCTCTCTCTCTCAATGACTGCATCAGTAAACAGACCCCGGCAGACCGTCCCTGAAGCATCCTCTCCTCTCCTCCCTATCCCATTGTTGTTTACCTTCCCTCCGTACTGGTCACCCTCTTCCATCCTCTGTCCTTCCCTTTCTCCTGCAGGGCCCAGCCTTATTCAGCTCGCTTTGTTGCCGGACCAACACTATACTGCTCAGAGTCAACAGCCCCATCCGTGATCGATGAGCAGCGTCCAATGCAGTGTCCACAACTGAGACAAACAAAGACTCGCAGCTCAGCTCTGTCTGATACACCAATGCCCACATTCTCTGTTTGTGACACAACCCTGGTGGCACCGGAAGGAAAGGGAGGTCGAAGGAAGGAAGGAAGGAAGGAAGGAAGGAAGGAAGGAAGGAAGGAAGGAAGGAAGGAAGGAAAGACCACAAGAGAACACATCAGCATCCCAGCATCCCTGCATGCATCTCCCTATACCCCCCCCACGCCCCCGTCACCCTCCCCCCCCCCCACCTCCTCCCATACACCCCTCCTCCGTCCACAGACATTTACCTTCTGTCCATGATTTTAGGCACTTCTTCAAAGAAGAATCCAGGCTGATCCTCCTTCTCAGAAAAGGAGAGCCCGGGCCGGCTGAGAGCGGACAGCGCGGCGAGGGAGCACAGGAGGAATGCGTGTGCAGCCATTGAGACAATGAAAGGAGACTGCCGCTGGTTGAGCTCCGCTTCATAATCTGCTCTCCTAGCAGTGCCTGACTCCCAGCTCCTCTGACTGGCAGCCTCGGCGGGCCAACCGGCGTCGAGCAGAGACGATTAGCTTGCGTCACACACCCCCTCATTGCACCCTCCCTCCTCTCCCTCCCACCCTACTCCCTTCTCTGTCATCCTCCCTGTGCCTCTCACATTCTGCTCCCCCACCACCACCACACACCTCCACTCCTGTGCTCACTGTCTCCTCTTCCTCTGTTTCTTGCACACATAGCCGCAGGCAAGCCCTATGTATAGACAACTGCTGATTCTCGTTCATAGCCCATCTCATCATAACTATGCTACCTACCATGCGTGATAAAAAAAAAACCATCCACACACACGTAGACACATTGACCAAGTCCATGCCAGGATGCACATAAGCACACCCCGTCACAGCAGCTGGCTCACACACACACACACACACAGACAGACGCGCACCTCTGTGGAAAATCACCTGGGAATGTCAAGGTCAGATTGTGCAGGAGGGTAGGAGGATGTTGACGGGACTTTAGTTGGCCCACGCAAAAGAATTCAGAGCCATGACTGCATGACCTATATCTACAGAACGCTTCCACAAAAGCAGAAATAATTCACTTGATCTTTGTGTTGTTGGGAGCGCTGAGAGGGCCCACGGCTGAGAAAATTGTCCACTGAGGCTGCAACTATGGATGACAGGAGCAGCTGAGCAGCCGCGAGACGAGACGGGACTGAGGGTCCATCCCTGACGACCCTGTCGGCCGATCCAGTTTTCCCCTCATTATTCAGCCCCCAATGCATGCGATGCCGCAGGATCCTGATACATCCTCTCACATTTGTTATTTACATATCTGATGATATGATTTTTAGAGCAGAACATTATGAGGGATTATGCAACCAAATGCTGTGACCTATAATCATATTACATTTTCCTTCCTTTCCGATGTGTGGCAATAATTCACACTAAAAAAAAGTGTTTGTACAACACACGTTTATTCACAATAAAATATGGCTGTAATGTATATTATTGTAAGGAAACCCCTTTTTTTTGTGTGTAACTAATGTGCCAAATATTTGTGCGCATCCATATGGAATGCTTTGTAGGGTCATATTGTATAGCTCATTGTGTGTGTGTGTGTGTTTTGTATGTGCTCTAAGAGGGTATTGCTGAGCGTGTGAGAGGTCAGTTGTGTCTCCTAGGCCATACAGTAACAAGGGGTGACTAAAGGCTGTCTCAGCCCTCTGCATCTGCCTGCCACGGTCACTTCAAGAGGCCAGTGTGTCAGTCTACTGGAGGGAAAATGCAAACTACACTGTCACTGCTGCCCTCACGCAGCAACTGCATCACACAATGTCCTGCAGAAAGATGTCCAGGTGTGACGACTTTAAAACAAGACAGCGTGCCGTGGTGTCTCATAAAATGATGTCCAACACAACATGCTGGATACGCTGACGGTTCGTCTCACTATCACCGTGTACTCATGAAACACTTGTGTGTATTCTCTGCTGTTTAAGAACGAGTGGTAATTGGGAAATATTCCATACAACAAAATCCCTTATACAGCAAAGGGTGAGTATTCAAATTTGCTATATTTGCTATATTTGCTTTAATTGATCTAGTATAATCTAAGTAATGTAAGCTTATGGATTCAGATTTATTGCAGCGTAACTGACATTTTCTGTCTTACTTACAGCATCACCACCATGACCCCATTATTGTAACATGTGTCCACAGTGATTACTGTTCAATTATTGTTTAATACATACATTATTGAAGACATTATATCATGCAGGGGTGGACAAAATAAAGGAAACCAGTTAGTAAGCTATTATCAACTACAATAGACATGCAGTGTTAACAGTATACTGCATTTGTGAAACTTGAATACAATGCTGTAGGAACCCAAGTTTGGTTTTTTTTATGTGATTTTTGGTTAAATGCCTGAAATGAAGTAACACAAGCTAATGATGACAAGTGGCTAAATCAGATAACAGAGGTTACTTGGGTAAAAGCTAAAAGCCATTAAGCTGATCGTCCAACTTTAAAGCCGAGTTGGTTTTCTAATGACACTTGTTTGTTTCTAGCTTAGCGTTATCATTTTCTGGCACGGAGCGACTCCTTTGCAATAATCCATATTAATCCTGAAACAAACAGTACTGCACTCAGGTTTTGTCGACACTATCGTGTGTGTTATATAGTAAGTTATCCAAGTTAGACTGTAGTCTGCATTGTCTTGGCATCGGGATTGGTTGAAAGGTGCCCTTTTTGTCTCTCCGGTTTGGGGCTTTGCACTCTCTCGGTGACTCATTCAGCCTTTTGGATTATAAAACAGATCGATGCATACAGCGCTTGGGGGTAACCGTCTATTTATAGCTATGATCTCACATGCAACTTTTTGATCCTGCTCTTTATGCCCACATGGTGCGCAGAGGACCGCACTAGGCAGGGTGATGTAACAGGTTAGTGCAGTTTTAGATGCACTACATGCAACATGATGCGTTGATGATATAGGTCTGCTAATCTACCAGCTAACTTGAGCATCTGATCTCTGCTTTTAAAGCCTGTTCAAGAAGAGCCCTTGAGTGTCATGGGAGGGTAAGTGCATCACTGCAAGTATTTATGTCTATGTATAGCACACTTTTTATAAGACTGTATGTAGCTCCACATTTATTCAATTGTATTGGTATATGTATATTTGCTTTCTGTCACAAGGCTGTCCGTCATATAGTTCACTGCCTTTTTTGATGACCTCGGTCTACACACACACACACACACGATAAGGTCAATAAATAAAGTAAGTAGAAGGTATTCAGGTAGTTCTCAGCAACCACATTCATACTTCTCCAATGTGAGTATTTAATGACAAAAAATAAACTGAAACTAAGTGTTTTCATGGCATTTCAATAATTTACTAGATTTGCATTCAACACAGTATATATTTCCAACACTTGATGTGAAAACATCCTTTATAAAAACTAGCCTATTTATTAAATATAGAACAATCTCCAGGTAAGCACACAGTATGCTGATTAATCTGCTGAGATTACATAACGTCTTTAAAAGCTTTTAGTGAGTCACTGCTTCATGTCATACAGGCATTGTCCCAGGCAATATGATATATGGTGGTTATATTCTCTATTAAACTGCAAATAAACCACAATGTAGTAAAAAGAAATTGTAGACAGTGAGCCAAATATTCTCCCAATCTACCCTTCCAACACAATTGGTTCAACAACATGTAATTTTGTATGATGAATAAACACAGATTTCTTGTATACTATACTATATCCAGTCATAAACACATGACATGAATTTTTTGGTTCCGTACACCAGTAAAATACAGAGTTACAGTCTCTACACCTCTAAGCTTACAGAATCATGTGATACCATGCAAAGAGAACCCCCCCACACACACAGCAACGCAAAGATTTGATTGGCTGAAACCTGTGAATGGCCAACATTAATGATTAGTATTCATGTCACAACACTGCAGTTTCATTCAGTACTTGGTTCCTCTTGGTCGGCACACTGCCGCCCTGTGCCACTAGAGGCTGCTCATGTATGAACCAGCAGCACAAAATTCAGTCCTACAGGAATGGTCTTATTTCATGAGGCACAATATTAATATAAGAAACGTGGTATAAAAGGAAAATAATCTGCACTCAATGGAGAAGTTCATTTCAACCCCTGAAACACAGCCCTGAGGTCATTCAGTCCCTTAATGAATAAATAAATAAATAAAATACATTCAAGATAGCAAAAGTAATACATTACTTGTTAGTGTGACAAACTCCATTCAACACAAAACAATGTGTGTAACGATGCCATTTTTCAAGCTGTTAATTACACAGTTCCCCTATTGAAATAGCAGCAACAAATCCAACTATTAAACCAAGTATAACTGATAGAACTCTCCTTTCACTTTAAACGGTGAAAGCAAAAAGTAATACATTCAAAATGGATGATATGGAAACAGAAACTGAATGTCTGCCAGACGTAAAGTTGATGATAATTGATCTGTCAGCATTGATTACTTACATGCAAGTCCTAATTTGTTAGCTTCTCACTAACAAACATGTTTCTTTCTTTCTTTCTTTCTTTCTTGTCTCCTTGCCTTTAAGATACAAAAGTGAAAGACAAGTAGAGGCAGACATTCATTCATAGCTTTTAGATACACCAGGGTCTTTTATTTACTGAGACCCCCTTTAAAAGATGTCAGTATTTCTAGTTAAAAGCTCACCTAAATCTATACACAGTGCTTTTTGTTACTATGACCTTTTTTATACCTAAAATACAAATCTGGGACTGGCAGATGTGTAGTCTCATGCCTACAATATTTGCCTTTAATCCATATGTGTCTAGACTAAAAGAAAAAATAAAATAGGTCTGTATCAAGAATATAGTCAAACTAGACAACAACTATCATGCCAAGTCTATGCGCATCCGACAGGTGTAAAGATTCTCATAATGATTATACATCCTCACATTGTTATGTGGCTGAATACAGGTATCTTCACATATGATTTGATTGTCTAGGAACTACATTTCAGAGAGAGAGGCACCAGACTGTAAGGGAGGACAAGTAAATCAAATTAGAAAACAAAAGAAGTCTCTCTACATAGATATAAACTCTAAAATTGTCAGTTAACTTTTGAGTTGGTCAAATATACCAAATTAAAATATAAAAGTGGCAATCCTGGAACAATCCATTTGTCCCGATCCAGGATCAGCTTTAGCCCCCCCCCCCCCCCTCCCGGCGTTCTAACATTTGCCTGTGAGGCGGGAGAGATAAAACTAACCCCAGCTCGGCGTCTAAAAGCGCATATACACCAGTCTATAAAACGCGCACAAGAGAGCGAAGGCACAGAAACACAAACCCACCGCCAAGCGGGGCGGACTGACAGCAGCCGCTTTTGGGGGAAACAAACTGGATGAAGCTGCAGGTCCGCTGGCAACAGATGGGTTGCTTACGACCTGCAATTTCTGGGAGAGAGCAAAGGTTTGTATAGTTGCTGTGTACTTTCATGTCGATCGTTTCGGACCTCTACGTGGATACAACGGAGCAACTTTTTGGCCCCAAATAAGTCCAGAGCCCCAGACCTCAGGGGTCAGCGAGTGGAGCCAGAGTAATGATCAGTGGACGATGAACCCCCCCCCGAGAGGCAACTCCTGCACCCGCCCCTCGAAGACAAAGAAGCCCTGTCCGTTCCATCCGTAGCCAGCGCGCCATTTGCCCCCCCCCTCCTCCTCCTCCTCCTCCTCCTCCTCCTCCTCTCCTGAAAGCGGCTGCCAATTGTGCTACAGATTAGACGCAGTCCTTTTCACTACACAGCTCGTCCTATTTCACCACACCCGCCTCCTCCGGTGTGGTCTGGTTTGCCGCCTTTAACCGGGCGGCTTCTGTCAATGCGTCGGCCGGCTTGGCCGCGGTCGCGTTTGCCGCTTTGCCGTCTGGCCTCTTCTCCGGTTTGGCCGCTCGCCCGCCCTTGCTGGTGCTACGTTGGTGGAGAGGCGTCGCTGATTTCACTAGGATGGGGGCTTTGCCCAGCGGCACACGGGGGTCTTCTCCAATGTCAACGGTGAGGTTCGTGTAGAGAGGCTCCAGCTCTCTGGAAAGGAGCTCGTAGGTCAGAGAGTTGAGGCCGTCAGAGCGCCAGTTGAGTCTGGTCCTTTTCAGAAGGTCAAATCTAGAAGGACGTACATAATATCACAGGTTTGCATGTGTGTGAGACTTTTTGAAGGTTGGATATTATGGGACATTTGTTCATTTGATTTCTTGCACATTCAGTAAGCAGGTTCTCTCTGGACAGAGCCAGCCGGCTGCTTGTGCCCGTTTCACGTCTTCATGCTAAGCCAACAGCACCCTGGCTGTAGCCTCATATTTAACGGACAGACGTGAGAGGAGCAACAATTCTCTGCAGCAAAGTCAATACGCTTTTACAAAATGTCAAAAATTCCTTTCACAATACTATGAGAAAAATGTGAGAAACCTCTCCAATTAGGTTTAGATATATTTGCTTGCTACTAGATCGTTTTCATAACTCAATAGAATCTTTCCAAAGCATTATGGGCAAAAAAAAAATGAACCTACATTATTATAAAGACAACATTGTTCTAATCCGACTACTTTAAGAAACATCTCAATTGCTCCACAAAATTAGATCAAAAAGGTGAAAATATCCTTATTTCTTTTTGGTGTGTTTGCAAGTGTGTCCCTCTGGTACCTGCGGGGGTTTTGTTCATTGCCTCTGTCTCCTTTATGCTTGATCATCTTGTAATGACCGATGGCCACTGGGGGGCGCATGATCTTCATGCCAGATAGGCGTACTCTGAATAGGAAGCACGCAACAATAGTGAACAGGAACAGCAGATTCTCGTTCACACACAGAATAATCTTAAAATCAGCTAAACCTGGCGCTCGAGTAGTCATGCTATTTTCAGAATTGCTAAGCAACACTCAGAGTACATCTAGCCTCTAAAAAAAAAAAAAAAACACATCTAAAAGCAGAAAAAACTAAAAGGAAACTAACAGAATTGTGGGTGACATGAGAATAACATACTTTTATGGTCTATAGGTGGTGGAAAACACATTGGTTCCCTTTTTCCATCTCTGGTGCTCGAGTACACCCCAGTTATCTAAGTCAATCAAAACATAGTGTGACCAATGTTGTGCATGTCCAGTACATGACACATTTGAAGTTGCACACATCATGCACAAATAGCGAATTGTTAGAAATGGAGGAGAGTTTTGCTTCATGTAATAATTAGTGCAAGCTTTTTTTGCATTTTCATTTTCTTGTTTCTTTCCCTGTCAGATATTAGCAAATAGTAGAAGAGCCAGAAAAATGGAGAGAGGGGACCGTAGCATAGAAATGACATGAAAACTCTGAAGCACTCAGCCCGGGCCCAAATCTGCGAGCTAGTCCATGCGAACATACTCACTGAGCCCACTCTGGGAGTCAAAAAGCAAAGCCACATCAGTGGGAGGTTGACGTGAAGATGATAGATGATGTTAGAGCAGATTAAAGAAAAGTCAAAGAAAAGGAAAACATGGTGGTGCGCAGCAAATGTAAACACGAGAAAAGAAAGGAATGCGCAGCAGTAGAACCGACATTAAACAAAAAGCTTGAACGGGAAGTTCCACGTGTCACATGTTCACATGCAGGCTTCACAGTTCACTCCGTCATGCGCTTATCCTTCCTCACCTAGCAGCAATGTCATCATCCTCTCCGCCCCAGCCCCAGTACTGGTTAGGGAAGCCATTCATCCTCATGTATTGGTCCGGGGTCAGTGCAGACACGCCACCAAAATACTGTGGGTACGGCAGCCTGGCAGGGTCAAATCCCCAATGCAGTCTTTTAATCTCAGAGAAATACACATGTGCAAAAGTGCATCACACACACACACACACACACACACACACACACACACACACACACACACACACACACACACACACACACACACACACACACACACACTCTACCTGTATCTGAACTTGTCCATGGCCACAGACAGGTGTGTCGGGGACTGTTTGTGGCAAGTGTAGGTGTTGTGGTCGTTCTCGGGCAGCAGGTCAACATCGTGCAGGAAGATGCAGCTCCAGTCTTCATCTCTGAGGGCCTCCCGCACCCCGACATTCAGTAGCTTGGCTCGGTTGAAGGTACTGTTCCCCCACTGGAGTCGGGCACGGAGTTCAGAGGGTTGCACACAGCGACACGTGGAGGTATTCAATCCGCAAACAAATACAGCATGAGAGAGCATGACTCGCGGGTAAATGGTCCCTGCTATGGTTACAGTTGTGTACATTGTCACCTAATAAGTTACAGACATCACGACTTATCAATGTCCTTAACAATTTAGATGACAACAATTACATTATTTTAAATATAGTTAATTTATGTTACATACAAAAAAACTAAAACATTTTTCATTTGGGCTACCTTGAATAGTAGAATCATTTTTTCACACACACACACCAGCACAGCAGTACACATTCATCATGACAAAGACAATGCAAGCTATGGAAAACCACCATAACAGATTCATTTAAAAAAAAAAAAAAAACAAGAACAGATACATTTTTAAAGCCTATTATTTAAACTCCCACTCATCCTGCACATGACCTGACCTGCTGTACTATGTAGATGCTGTAGTGGATCTGCTGTCGTTGCAGGAAGGGGTGAAGGTGATAGAGGAGGGCGCGAAGGTGGGTCTGCCGGTTGCGGTATGGCACCACTATCGCTGTGTGGTGGCGCGGCTCACAGTCAGGAGGCCGGTAGTGTCCGCCGGGCATCACTAACGGGTTCCTCTGTATGATCTCCTCCATGGACAGAGGAGAGGAAAGGTGGACAGACACAGGTCCAACTGGAGAAAAACATTTTTAAAAAGCGCATTGAAAGCAATGTTAAATGTCGGCTTAGAATCCTTCAGGTTTTTTTCTGTTGCGACCCGTGTGTCACATGACAAAAGGACACATTTAACCCCACTCGCTCTCTCACCCAGCAGTGGAGAAGGGATCCGGCAGTCTCTCAGCGGGGGCCCTGTCGGAGGGGGTCCAGTGCCAGAGTTGCGGGGCGGCGGAGGCGGTACTCCCAAATGACTGAGGTTGGTGTAGACATCGTGAGGGCGAGAATAATCAAACTCTGGCCCTGTGGTGTGCACCAGGACTGACACCAGGCCTCTGAAGCCCCCGAGGGAGAAATAGAGAACAAAGGCAAACTGGAAGCCCACCAGCAAGGCCAGCGTGCACGGGGAGTCCAGAGAGCGCCCGTAGCACGCCATGATGAAGGAAGATGGCAGAGGAACAGTGATATTCAAACTTGGGGGAAATGGAACGGGAGATGGGGCAGGGAGATGTGGATGGTAAAGAGGGGGGGGGGGGGAGGGGGCAATGAGCAAGGTGAGGCAGAAGGAGAGGGGGGTGGGGGGAGGAGGCGGTGCTCAGGCGTCCAGCAGGGGAGTGTCCATCTGTAGAAATGGGTAGTAGTGTTGGTGAAGCTCAGCCCGCACTGCCATCACCTCCTGACCACAGACGTCGCTGGGAAGGAACGAGAGCTTTTATTTAATGAATTGCATTCAGTTAATTAAAAATAAACTAATAATTGTCACCATGACGTCAATCGAGATGTTGGGTACCTGCTTTTGCGATGGTCTAATTAAAACCTGTCCTGGGCCAGGATGGGCTCACTCCACCTCTTCCTACTTTCATCATCAAGCTTTCTGTAACATAAAAGAGCGAGTAACAATGCAGGGTCCAGATTTGTCCAAGTACCGCTGTTAGCTACAAACAAACAATGTCACGTTGGAATGACTTCTTTGCAGCAGTGACATTTCCACTGGGCTTCTATGGAAGAAACGCAGGAGCCCGCTGCAGATCCAAATCAATCCAACATCACAGTTCCCCGTTTTCCCAAAAGCAATGACATGCCGTGGCAAGCCTCGTGGCTCCAACAACACGGGAACTGAAGGAGAACCCCCCGGACCGGAGCGAAGAGGAGAGGCGTGGAGCAGAGGCAGCGCCGCGGTTATGGGCGCACATCGCCTCCACACGGGCTGATTAGCCTATCAACACCGGTCGTCGGGGCCTGTGTCTGCGATCACGTGACCGCAGATTTTTTTTTTTTTTTAAGAGGGTTCAATAACAAATACACCCGACAGGATCACTGGCCGTTAAAAAGAAACCCGCACACATGCGTTTGCTTTGTAGCAGCGGGCGACTCACCAGCGCATCCCGGCGACGCCTCAAATCCAGGCCCCGGCTTTCTCTGATAATCCACGGGCCGCGGCCCACCGAGCACAGACGCGATGGACCCAAAATAAAGCGGGTTCTTTCTGATAGTGGTCGCTCTTCCTCCTCCTCCTCCTCCTCCTCCTCTTCCTCCTAATCTCTCATCCGAGGGCAAATCCGTCCGTAGCTGCTTAGAGAGCGCTGCAAACGCTTTTACTCGCAAGAGCATCGCCGCGTCAACACAGTCAAGTGCAGGCTGCCGCATCCACACACACACACACACACACACACACACACACACAGAGACACGGGGCTGGATCCGTGGTGTCATTGCGCCCCCCCCACCAAACCTCTTAGCCCCACCTGTCAGATCGTTGGATTCATTGATTCGCCAGTGGGAATTAAAAATGATTTTTCTTTTTAAAAACGTAATGATGGAAATCCAGTGGAGCTGTTAATGCTGTCAAGTATAAAGTTTAGCACTTCATGCTACCAGTCCCAGCTGTGGAGACAGTGGAGTTCATAAGGCATTTGTGGGTCTATGTACTTGTGACCTCCTATGTATTTTTTATCTTAATTTTTATTTTTTTTACTGTTTTTAACTCTCTGGACCTTGAGTCTGAAATACAAGTTTGATTGATCATGCTATTAATCTTGATGTTGATAAGGTACTGATGATAAAGCACTTTTACTTATGTTTTACCTACATTTTAGCCTGCTTGTTGTCACTTTATATCATTTTGTCTGTGTGAAAATGCAAAACACAAAGAGCATGAAATTGTGGACATTTTCTGGAGTTATATTTTTAAGACCCGAATGAAAAAGTTACTATTTTATTTTCTGTTTAAAGATGTCAATTAAATGGAGACTAATTGACATCAAGCCAATATTGACAAAAAAATATTGCAAACCCTCACTATGATTGAATCCCATAATTATCAAAAGATGTCTTAAACTTTTGGATTAATTCATCAAATATTTTCCACTTATGAAATGTCTTCTTTATTTCTCACACAACATCCAACCCAGGCGCACCCGTTGTTCTTTGTCTCTATGCAGCAGGCTAAAAATGTCTTTATTCACTTGCAATAGATTATCAGATTACAGGACAGAGACACAGAATACTAATGGAAAAAGCAATTCCAGATAGCGATGTAAAGAGGGCTCCCTCCAACAACCCTAAAGAAGATAAAGCATAACAGAAAAAAACTGTGCAAAAGAATGCAGAAACACTACTATTGTTAGTAGCACGTTGTGAACACACTGCCTTCAATGTCTCAAAGCAAAGCACATGTGGGTTTTCTCCAACTAGGGCAAAACCCCCCCCATTATTAAAGTATCATACAAACAGAATAATATTTAGTAAAGGCATACAACAGAGTTCTCACACAGGTGGTTCAGTATTAGAAGATGTTTGGCACTGATGAGATGATTTTAAAATGTACTTATTGAGCTTCAGTGTACATTCGTGATATGTACAGGAATGTATTAGAACAGGTAAAATAGAAAAATAGTGTCTACACTATGTGCATTTATTTTTGTTTTAGTAAATAGTGGAAATATCCCCAAATTCTGTGACTACAGATGATTAATGACAGTATCATTTCATCACACGGAATACATGGCTTTAGACCAGCTCTTGACCAAATTGTTAATACAAAAGAGAAACCTAACACAATGAGCACGACCATGTAAAACATATGGAATAAAATGCTTCACAAGTTCTCATTTTTCATTAATTTAGCAAGAGGATTTTCTCAGACATTTCCTCACTTTTATCCATTTCAAATGGCAAAACATTCATAAAATTAAATAATGAGAAAACTCAGGTGAAGTACACTCAGCCCTTTAAGTTATGTGATTGTATTTTTTTACTTCTCTTTCTGTTCCATCAGTCACTAAATCCCGCTCCAAAAACAATAATAATAAAGATAATGATCTCAAATACAAGCTCCATCTCTCAATTGTTTTTCATTCCTTTAATTATCTGTTCCTCCGCCGTCCCCCTCCTCCTCCTCCTCCTTCCCTGACTCATTCCACCCCCCCCCCCCCCATCCCTCCGTCTTTACTTTTTGTAGTTGCCAAACTGAATAGCCAGACGATTGCCGACACAGCGGAATGTTGCGGGCTGCACCTCCCAGTAGTTGACAGGGTTGGAAAACAAGCTGATGCCGTTGTAGAACGTCCTCTTCACCCCGAACCCTCGAGGGCAGAAGTCGTCCACGCCGACCCGGTCGATGTCGTTGGAATGGAGGTACACCACCTGCAAGGCAGGAGATGCGAAGTCGAGGGTGAGTGGTGCGTGGGCGTGAGGCGTCCCGGTCTCAGACGGGACTCAGCGCGTCCGCGCTGGACTCACCTGGAGGTATTTCATATCAGGGAGGCCTTTGGGAACACGAGTTAGGCGGTTGTTGTCCAGATGCAGCTCTCTCAGCCTGGGGAGGAAGGACAGACTGCCGTTCTCTATGTTACGGATGTGGTTAAATCCAAGGCCCAACCTGAAAAAAGTGAGACAAAAGGGGGAAGTGTGTAAGAAGGGCCACAGCACGGTGCATTGCTTTACAGATGCAATCTGGGGTACCTGCACGTTCCCTGATTAGTTTGGTTGTAATAAAGTCAGATGAGATTTAACATGTTTTACAAAACCGGAGGGTAACCATGTAAAGATGAATCCCGGCACTTTTATCCTGTGACCTTTTATTGTTATTTCATTGTAGTTAATGTTATTACCCCCCGAGGGGCAGGACTGGGGGTGTTTGTTTTAAGATTTAAATGATCCTTGAAATTAATGTTGAAGCGTGTGCGTGGATACCTGTACAGGTTTTTGTAGCGGCTCAGGTCCTCCAACTCCACAGCCTGGATCTGGTTGTGGTCCAGATGAAGCTCATTAAGACTCTCCGGGAGATCTGAAAGAAAGACACAATAGTATGTGAGGCTCTACTGGGATTTAAATGTTTCCAGCGGCAGTTCATTCCATTTTCGCATCCTGTTCGGTTTGCTGTTTAAGTTCTTGGTAGAATAGTTTGTTGTTTTCTCGCCGTGAGAAGAGTAAAGGGATAACACTCGTATCTTAGTTGAACAAGAAGCTTCAAATAACAGCAGATTTCCTTAGTTGTGCACAAGGACTGGAAATAGAAAAATGTGCCTTTAAAATTAAAATAGGTTTAAAATTTCCTTCAACCAAAAGGCTCACATTTAGCATACACACAAGAACGATCTCTACAACATAGTGAGAATGATTTTACGAAATTCTGATCTTGTGAAGATAAATTCATTGTAAGTATGTCTCACAGATGAGTTATTACCTTTTGGCACCCCTGTTAATTTGGACTCAGATATACGCAGATAATTCAGTTTCAGTCCTTTGAAGGCTCCAGGCTCAAATCCGCTGTTTTGGATGGGGTTTGCTCCCATTTCTGCAAAACGAAGGGATTATTTGTGGCATGAATTTAAAAAAAACAGTCTCTTTCATTTTCTAACAGTGGCACCACACAGCATAGCCTAGATTTGTTGAAGTCATCAGCATTTCTGACCTATGCAGTTCATGTTGCCCAGTCCGGCAAAGGCCCCAGCTGCCACCTTCTTGATGCGGTTCTCGTGGATCCTAATCTCAACCAGAGAGGCCGGCAGGTTCTGAGGAACAGTGGTCAGCAGATTCTTGGAGAAGTAGAGCTTCTGCATGTGCTTCAGAGGCACAAATGTCCTAGGGTGGACTCTGGAAATAATGTTATTCCTCAGAGATAGACCCTGGAACAAAAACAGAAACCACGGCGGGCCAAATTAAACACTTTAGCACTCAAGACAGTCCAAAAATAAAAGGTAAGTAAGCTTTAAATAATACAGTGAATACACAACAGCCTGTGTTTGCATCATCTTTACTGAATGTATTTGACGGAATTAAAACAGATCCAGCAGTCGATCTCGTCGTGGCCGGTTGACTTTGCACCTGCGCTGGCTAAAAGAAGGATCTCAACAGTGATGTTATTGTATTATGTCGTACTGCAAGTTTCCTACACTGCCAAATCAAATATTGCTCTCTTGGTCCATTTGGCTTCAGGCTGAAACTTAATACAATTAAAGTTTTCAAAGCAGAGGGAAGTAAAAAGGAAATGAACCTCTAAATCCTGAAGAAAACGGTGGATCATTGTGATATTTCATACTACTGACGCCAATCCAAGCTGAGCTGGGCTGTTTATGCGTCCTTCAGAGGTGCTGATGCAACACTTAGAGGGTATCTGACGGGACTGTGTGTGTGTGTGTGTGTGTGTTTGTGTCTCTTACATATAAGTTGGTGAGGCCTTTGAAGTCATTCTCTTTAAGCTCAGCGATACGGTTGTTCTGCAGGTCCAGGAACTTGGTGTCTGGAGGAATATTCTTTGGCACCTCAGTTAGACCTGAAGACGAGACCAACAAAAACACAGAAGGGAATCATGCTCCAATAAATGCTTCCCAGGGTGAACCAACACCCTAAAAAGGTTATTTCCAATGGGCAAACTCTTTGTCGGTTGTAGACCATGGAAAAGAATTCGTAACTGTGTGTTTTTTTTAAACCTCGATCAGTCTAAACATAAACCCAATCACACCACCAAACAATCTCAAATGAGCACTTTGGGCCTCCTCCTCTATTATTTCAATGAGAGGAGGACGTAGACACAACCATGGAGGTCACACAGAGGCGTCACGTGCAAAGACTTCCCAGATGGGCCCACCAGATGTTTTCAATCTGGTTTCCATTCGACAGACGTCACAATGGATGTAACTGAAATCAGAGAAATCGCATATTAAATTAAAGAGAGACGGGCACAACCCTGACACATACACACAGCGAAATGCCACCGATGTTTGTTAATGTGTAAGTGGTGGGGCTGTTGTGCCAAGTGTAAGAAACACCCGCACAGAGAAAATGTGCCGCTAACAACACCGTGACAAAAATAGACAGCAAGAGGTGTTATGCTTAGGGTTGTGAATATTCTTTGTCAAGCAATACATTCACAAAGGCTAAGAAAAGGGTCACAAAAAGCGGACGGCATTGAAGGGACACACCTGCATTGTTTCTTTTCGGGGATCTCTATGGAGAAGTGACTCAGCGCACTCACAAACGCGGCGACCAGTGATCATTAACCGGACCACATCACAGAGGGCACGTGGGTGAGTGCATGAGATGCGGTCAGTGGCGCAGACAGGCCACTGTAAGCGAGTCCCCACCAAGGCCAAACCTATCCGGACAAGAACCAGGAGGCAACCAGACCCGCTGGTGAGAGAGGACGCCATCTGTCCCACTGGGACCCGGTTTGACGCCAACCACATCTGTCCCACAGGACTCTACCCGGCTGTCCATCTAGAGCTAAGTTTAGAGGAACGGCTCGGCCGAACTGGGCCACACCCTCCATGTCACCACACAGGATCAAACCCTCGGCAGTGCCTTTGACATTCTGAGCACACCACGTCCGCACAGTGAGCTGAGAGATTCAGTAAAGGAGGCTCGGAACTTCGTAGTGCATCCTGGAAAGTTTGGTCAAATTAAAATAACACGAGTAGGTTTAAATCCAATTATGAACTCTGCCTCTGCGATTGCATTGGGTGTAGAGTTGTTACAGCTGCTGTGAGAGTAATGTCATCTATGTGGTGCGAAGTATTTATTTCCCAGCCGACACCTGCGGCTCCCAGCCAGCATGCTGGCAGCTGTCGACGTCAAACATCACATGAAATGATGAACATACCTGAAAAAACTTTCACCCAGCCTCGAATAACTGAATCCCTTTGACCCCCCCCCCCCCCCCCCCCCCAAACCTCAAACCACAGCGCGTCACCCGTATCTGCTACAAATCTCAAAGCCCTCACCACAAACTGACAAAACTAGCGCCCTCTTAAACCCCAGCGTCCCTCAAAACAAATTCCCAACATCATGCTGGGTTGCACACCGAGGGGAGACAGACGCCAGCGCCAAAATACATCTGTTCTAAATAAGCACTTGACATCTCGGAAATTATACGCTTCCACGTTTACCCGCAGCAGAGAGACCAGGGACAGTAAATATACAGAGCTTGTAAAATGACGATTTGACAAAACCATTATGTCTAAACGCAGACAGCTTATTAGCGTTTTATACGTAGGCAGTGCAATGTGAGGAATCTTTATATCCGTAAATAAGACTTGAGTGCAATTTATTTGGCCTGAGGAAGAATAAATAGCATGCACTTATATTATCCACAGACAGGAAATTGTATCATATGCTTGTATGGAAACATGACTCAGATAAAGTCACAGACAGACTTCAAAAGCATCTGAAAGATCATATTTTGAAGTAGAAGGATTCTTGGGCAGAAGACAGAGCTTTTGTAGTGGAGCTAATACATGCAAATATTTACATCCGGATCCTGACATTCTTCTTCCACCTTTAAACCCCTTTAATAACAACTCAATATTGCCTGCATCCTCCCCACCTGTTAGGGGTTTACATTAAGCATCCCGTCTACATCCCTAAAACAACACAAACCTGCTCCTTAAAGACAGATGGGAGATTGTAACTTTTCATCTGCTCCGATCAAAGTGTCTCGTTTTGGTCTTTCTGTTTGTCTTCCTTCTTCAATCTTTTCATCACTTTCCATCTTTGGGATTTTCTCTTCCCTCCTTTCTTGTGTAATTATTTACCCTGTTGCTGCTAAAACCGGGTCTCTCCCTCTCTCCCACCCAGTATCTATAAACAATGTCTGGGACCTAAATTCCCACAAAGACATCTAGGGAAAGAAATGTCTCTCCAGAGATAATACACCAAGGGGGGGGGGGGAGACTTTACTCTCTGGAGACAGTGAAAGTCATAGGCCTGAGTCATGCTCCCTCTATCTGTTATTCATCTCTTTTGCTGTCTGAACCTCGTGATACACAAATATACGCACATAGAAATACTTAGAAACGATGACAAAGCATAGCAGTCATGAACTGTATCTCTCTCTCAAGCTCTCTATGTCACACACATAAACAAACACACACACACACACACACACAGACACTCTCACTGACCGAGGTCAGAACATTGGACGACCCTGAGCCGACAGTGGCAGCCGAAGGGGCACATGGGTATGTGAGAAGGGGGAATCTCCGGTCCCCCCCGAGCCTTCTTCCTCATCCCTCATCATTGTCATCCTCCCGCCGCTGTCCAGGCGGTCCAGGCTGTCCATGCTGTCCATGCTGTCCATGCTGTCCATGTTGTCCATGGCAAAATCCCAGAAGCCTCTCTGCTCGAAGGGCAAGGCGGAGGAGGTGGAGATCAGCCGAGCCACACATAGCATGAGCAGGAGGGAGCAATATGGTAACATCTTTAACTTATACACCTGCGGAGACACGAGAAGGAGCAGTATCAGTTGTCTTGTACATTAATGTAAACCTAATTACCAGTTTAATGTTAAAGTAATACATTTACACTAAATTCTACAGTTATGAAGGCTAAAAGTGTTTGTTGAAACTGCTTTATAGCGCAATTCATTCAACTCTGTTGTCATTATGTAGGCTTGAATTCTATTGAATTACTCATCATTAATTCAAAGGTATTTTGTCCACCCCATTTAAATGCATGGGAGCGTAGCCAGGAATATGCAGATGGAGGGGAAAGCTGTCGGAGGTCAAAATAAAAACTAAAAGCAAAGAAGTGTATTACCAAGTCTGTGCAGCCCTCAGAACAGGCGGCCGACTGCCCTGTGGCCCCAGACCTCCAGAGGCCCCAAACGTGTATTTGACTTGCAGCGTGTGGGCCACAGTCCATCCAACCATACAGAGATTAGGAGGTGGTGTGTGCTTGTGCAGACTCGGGCTCCCTGGCAGGTTAATACTGCCATGTGAACCCAAAGGCTTCAAATTCATAGCTGAAGATATTGGTCAGCAACAAATGGACATTGAAATGTTATGAAATGGTCTGCCTATTCCTAATTATAAAGCCCAGCTGTTTATACCACATGACAGGCCACCAGGGGCCGCAGTCTGGTGAGGTGAAATGGACTCATTCCCCTGGCGAGACCTGCCAGGAGTCAACTCTGGGAACCACAAAGACAAAATGTCACTGTCTGCTTCCACCTGTCTGCACCAAGTCCGTTCCCGAAGGGAATTGGTCACTTCTTCTCATCGGATAGTGTGGAGGACATCACCTCAGGGCTGGGAAACCGTATCCCGGCAACCGAGCAGTTAAACAAAGTGACCATTCATTTACAAGGGAAACTGGGTGTGCAAGTGTGAGAACGTCTGTGTGCATGTGTGCGCATGTCATGAAACAAAGCTCATGATGTCATAGCTGGGCACACACACACACACACACACACACACTGCTGATCGAGGTCACTCGACGTGTTAGCATGTGTGTGTGTCTCTGTTTTATTGCTTTATCCTTCCCGCTGTGACCTCACTCAGCCTCACCTCAGCACAGCCTCCTCCTTCAGCTCAACCTAAAATCTCATTTCGAGAAAAGGAAATGACCACCTAGCCAATTAATCCTTACAGCGGGAAATCCTGACTCTTAACCTGAGGTTAATCCTATAAAGTAATTCCCATTACTACACTGGACGCTGGAGTGACTTAAAGCCATATAATCTATCACTTTGTCGTGTTAATTCCCTTCTCTGATCCTGCTTCGTAGTCCCACAGACGGCTGCGGAGTATTGATGCCAACGCTTGGCGTTCGATCGTGTAGCAACATGAATTTATTCAGAACCAAGAGGAAAGGAAAAAACATGATCAGACACACGGGACAAGAGGGAGGGGTGAAATTTGAATATTACGAAAAGTTTGTACTGTGTCTCTCTGTGTGTCGATTACTTGTCTGAAGCCTATGCTTGCTTGACCTGGGTCCTGCCTTTTTGCCTCAGAATTTCACTGGAAGTTCTAACCACTCGTTAAAGGGCCTATAGGGAGAGATTAAAATAATAAATCCTGTGAGCGGGTTCCACAGTATTTTGTGTTGTTCGGGAAATGCTTCTCATTCCACACTTCATGAAAAAAAACAGAGCCTGACCAAAAAGCAATTCAACTTCATCACTTACTGACTGACTATTCATAACTTTCAGTCCTAAATCATAGAGGTGCACTCAAAAATGATTAGTAAAGTTGCTTATGCAATTTACTGCAATTCTAGAGTGCTTTAGTGTAACTGAGGGACATTAAGAGTCTAGAGTGCATGAAGTGGACCTGGCCTGGAAGCATGAATAACTGTTCCCTGCAGTATGCTCCCTGCAATAAAAATAGCGGCCAAATTATACCATTTTAGAGAAAAGAAAAGAACCACTGGCCTTGTCTTGGCCAGAAGAAGGCAGAAAAAAAGGACACGGTGGGGACATACATAGTCAGCATCACATAATGACACGTATCAAAAAGAAGAGCTGTAACATTGAAAACAACAGACTAAGCTATTCACCCACGATTTGGAAGGATGGACCTAAAAAGGGGCCCCATTCCCCTAATCTGCATGCAATGATTTATCAGCCTTATATATAGAGATGTGAAAGGAGGTGAAGATATGCAGATAGAGACGAGGGGAGATGATGGCACGACGATGAAGGTAAATATTCAGCAATCATCCAGGAACGACGTCTAAGGCCAAGGGTATAACGGCAGGACTAAACTACATCCCACCACCAAGCCGCCTCTCTGGCTGTAATGACCATTTATCTGGCCCTCGTGTGTGAGCGTGAATTTACAAATTCCTCTCATCTGCCTTCAGTTAAGTTGTGAGACGCAAACATCCGGTCCTAGACGAAAACAGACCGAAGGCTCCAATCTTAATTGTTCTACTCCAATCCAAAGGCCAAAAGTGGTTTAATGGATGTGTCGCCGGCTATTCTTGTCGCTAAAGGGTTTGGGGAGGTGGGGGGGGATGGGGGATGAAAGACATGAGAGTAAGATGACATTACGATGCAGACAGAGCAGCGGGAGTTGTGTGCTGGCTGTGACGAGAAGGAAAATTAAACTGCGGATACAGAAAGATGTTTAAATAACACTTTGAATCAGTAATGGTGTAAATAAAGTTAATTGGGTTTAAGTTATGCCTCAGTTGGAATAGGCAGGAATTGTTCTACAACACCTTCAACAACTTCAAGCCAGTCATCACCGCTCGTCATCAGTGTCCCACCGATGCTCTTAAATGGGAGCAGAATCCCTGCACATCCTCCTCAGAAGATTAAATGCAGGAGATTTATTACCCAGACCTTTTAAATAGATGTTCAATTACCACCTGTTGACACCGTCTTGTTTCTTGAAAGGAGTGAAGGAAAAAAAAGGAAGATTCCTATCTGTGCCAAATATGTGCTCAGCATACACACACACACACACACACACACACAGGCTGTCATAACATGCCGCAGAAAGACTTTTATTAAGATTTGAATTCCATTGGTTTGAAAAGGTGAAACAGAGTGAGAGCAACGGGGAAGACATAAGACAGGATTCGGGGGTGGATGCATGAGATGGCGGAGGCCGACGGAGCGAACAAAAGCACTGCCGATGGTGACAGCACCATCTGGGGAACAATCAAACCCCACAAAGTGCAAGCGTTGTTTGAGTTTCCCACAGCCAGCGTTTGGGATGAGCTTTACATTTCCTATATGCACTATCCATCAAGTGCTCGCTGCTTGTCAGCTCTCACATCCACTGCAAATACTTTGATGTTTCTAGAGTTCCCACAAGGCAGCGAAACAAACGTATATATTCGAGATGTATGCTCTTTGTGTTGCCAAGAACAATCATACCAAGATGCAAAAGGCAGCGTTTGGTCTCCCATGACTGCGGGCCTCAGAAAGGCAATCACTGTCACGTCCCACCACGTCATAGGCCCCACCGGCTTCCCCCTTTCATTCATGGACGGAGAAGTGTCATTGTTATGACTGCGAAGACATTACAACCTCTTCTATCACATGTTTAATTCACAACTGCTGTTGTTGGCGGGGTCAAATGTCAACGCCGAACCCTTTCGGCACCGCCGCGAGCCGCCAGAGCGCCTTGAGCTTCACATAAAGCGCTGTCTCATTCTGTCTGATTGTTGATTTTCAGGAGCACCTCTGCTCTCCTCTTTGGACCACGTTGACAGAGAAGAGTGGAGGTGGGGCACGGAGCTCACCAAAAGTGCCAGCTGGCACTACATCACTGGAGTATTGGCAGCCGCCACGTCAACACTTACTGCTGCTTAACATCCCAGTGCTGACTGACAGCAATGTATTTGTCAGCCTCGTAATGTGTTTCCACGAAATGGCATTTTGGCCGGAGTCGCTGCATTGTATGTTTCTTTGTTTCAATAAATAGTAAATAGTTTTTACTTTGAATCGTCAAGCCGTTCTCAACAAAATGCAAGCTGCAATGAACTCTGAGCACACACACCGAAAATAAACTAATGTATGTTTACAACATGTATTTTGGTCTCAGAAATGTGTCTAAAATGATCTGTTAATTTGACCGAACTCCCTCACTTCCTTATGCCATGTCCTCACATGTGACACACACACACACACCCTAAATTCATGTGCACTTCAGACACACAGGCTGCGCTAGGCGTGTCCGGTAGGAGCGTTCGGGTGGAGTTAACTGCCTCAGTGGCTGTAATTTGGTGGCTGCGATCCCTAAAAAAAGGAACTGGTTGGCAGCTTCTCTGATGCTGCCAACCAGTTCCTTTCTGCCTGCGTGCATGTGGTGCCAAGCGGCTCAATGCTGGGACCAGGCCCGACCCGAGCACAGCACAGAGCAAAGGACAAGCTAAGGAAACACAATAAAAGAGCAAATCAGAAAACTGACCTGAGGATCCGTGTCTGGCTCATGAGTCTCTTTTTGTTTACTTGAATTTGAAATAGTAATAACAAGGGGAAAGTCTTACACCCTGCCCCGTGCAGGGCGAAGATGCAGCTACATGGGACGGCTGAGTTTGCCGTTTGATCAAATTATGGTGAGAGACGCTGGTGGATGAACACAGTGGAAAGGGGAATCTGGACGCAGATGGACGGAGCAGGTGCAGCGTGGTCAGGTGGGGCTCTGAGGTCAGGAAACAGGCCGATGCAGACCATCATTTTACCTGTCTGACCGACGCTGTTTGCTCTGTCTCCTTACTGGCAGGAGACGCCGTTGAATACACTGGTTTAAATCAATGTTCCGTGGTAGTTAAGCTTTGCTGGGCATGAAGTCCTTGGCACATGATGAGGCCCCGCGGGGGGGGGGGGGGGGGGGGGGGGGAGGGAAGGGGGTCCTCAAGATTGATTTGCATCACGTTGGAGCTCATCAGACCACAGTTGCGCTGTGAGTGCAGAGGCCGAACGAGGGCAGAGCGCATGCGTGTCAGAAGGACTCGATTGGCACCTTCCACTATCATTATTCTCCCTTTAATCTGAAGTGCCACGTGTTACTTTTAAAGTCCGATGGGGGGAAAAAGGTTCACTTTGATTTCAGGATAAAGTGAGTGAAAGGAGATTTTCACTCAATTATCATCACTAACTGCCGCTCCCGCTGCTTGGCCCTTGGAGCCTCGTTGCTCCATCTAGTGTCACTCCCCAGAAAAACGGCAGCATCCGACGCGCCGTGCAACAGGTTACAGTCAATGATACGGATCATAATTGTGTGTTATAAACCTGGCAGGTTAAACAAATAAATAAAAAGACATTCAAAGGGGTTGCGAGGTGCAAACTATCAAAATAGTGACCACTGAAAGTATAAAAGTTGGTGGGATGAATCTCACAAACCATTTGAACATGTTAGGTGTAGCAGTACGGTTCAAAGCCAATCAAGTTTAAACTATATTGTTATCATTGAATTCCTTATTGCCGTAGTAAAAAGTCTATCATTATTATAATATTCAAAAGATCCGCTGCCCCCCCGCCATTTACAAAACTGAAAAGCACGTAAAACAAAAGTAACACATCACGCCTACCTTGTGGATATAATTAAGATATTAATTCCAAATTCCCAAAGAGGATGAACGTTTCCTCCCCCGCGTTTTATCAGATTATCCTGGAGAATTGTTTCAAGTCCTATATCTCAGTCACATTTACGGTTGTTGCAGTGATGCCTCGTGCAGCTCCTCCGCCCCTGTGAGCCTCTGCGAACCGAGTCCGGGTACCGTGTGTTCGAGTCCCAGGCGAAACCCACAAAATTACTCAGAACTGAGGGGAGGCGGGGGGGGGGGGGGGTCTAGCCCATAAAGTTAACAAGCCAGCCTCCTCTCTTCCCTCTTTGGATGGAAGACGAGAGGGAAGGGGGAGAGGCCTGAGTACAGCGAGAGAGAGAGACATCATGCAAAAGGCATCGACAACTTGACAATGTTGTGGTAATGACATTGAAATTTTATAAAGATAATAACACCACACATACAGAATATGAGGTCCCTTCATATCGATGGGTGTTCATGCTAAATATATCCTAAAACCCTTAGAACAATATACATGTGTGTGTGTGCGCACTTTGCACAATTTCCCTAAAGTAATATTATGGAAATCTATAAAGAAAAAGAAAGGGAAGGAGACAGTGCACTGTATATGAACTGTGTATCAAGGGGTATAATTGTCCAGTTGAATTGCTTTTGAAGAAAACTAAATGAAAGGCATCGTAACGTCGGTGGTGCCAATCAAAACACAAGCTAAAGCTTTGTCTGAAAAATCTCAGACAGAACTTCCCTACAGGAGCATTGCACGGAACCTCAGTAAGCAGCTCTAGTCCCTCCTAGAATAACCTCTCACAGAGGGCAACATAATCGCAGCTGTACCAAACCGGTCCCACCGATCGCTCCGTCTCTCGGTCGGTTTATCTTATCGCTGTCTTCTTTATGTTCGCTGGGTCTTATTTTGTTTTTTTCTGTCTTTGTTTCTAACCAGCCACTAGTTGCATTACACCGAGCAACACATGTCTTGATTACTGTGGGGAGAGCGTATTGACATTACCGAGCTCAACCCTAAGTATGCAAAATAATCATTTTCATGGTTCTTCTTATGTTGTTGTTTTTTTGGTTTTGCCAGGATGAAGTGTTCTTCCTCACTGACTGATTTCCTTTTTGTATCAGCTGGATCCAGAGAGAGGCAGTGAGTTTAGCAAGCCACACCATCTGGGAACCCCCGCCCCCCCCCCCCCCCCCGTACAAACCCACACACGCATTATTTATCTAGTTATCCGTGAGCTCTGCTGTTTTCAGGACTTTCCAAATCCAAATGATTTTCCTCATCCTCCACATCAATACAAGAGGGAACTCACCATCGTGCTCGTGTTTGTGTTCTCTTGTATCCTCTCTCCCTCACAGAGTGCCGTATCTACAGTGGCGGAGAACGCATTCATACCAGATCAATGCCCCGCAGGGGTGTTGGCAGGAGAACGGTGTTTTGATTAAGGCCCTCACAGATAACACTCCTCCCCCTGCTTTGCTTCCTCTCCACCTCCTAATCTAGGTTTTAGGCTTTCCCTCCATTTTCCCACTCCTCATTTCCCTGTCTGCCTGTCTCTTTCTCTCTCACTGCGCTGTGGTTCACTTGATTACGGTGTTGGTCTGTAGCTCGGGGGCTCGGCATCCAAATGAAACTCTTTTTGTCCAACTACTGCTCGGTTAACGTGTCTGTAGCACACCCGCTCGTTAGCGCTTGGGAAGGTGCTGCCATCAGAGTGGGCATCTGTAACTTATTTGAGACAAGTGAATGGTACTGGACCAAGTGTCGAGGATGTGTCTCGATTCGAATTTCAGCGGGATAAAAGTACACTTCATATTTATTAATGTTGCTGGCTATCAAGGCAAAGCACAAAAGGGGTGATGGCCGAGGGGGGGTGAGCTCTCCTGCACTTCAAAAAAGCACATGTAAGCACATTGTCGTGGGCCTTAAACAGTTGATCCTTAACACTGGAACCCAATCTCATATTCTGACTCTACCTTCCATCTCTCTCCTTTCCTCGCACGTCCTTTAATACCTCGTGCTCCTCCGAGTCCTGAAACAGAATGTTTTTTGCTGGCTTTGCTGTGTGTTGTTTTTATGTTTTTTTCTGCAAGACCCCCACACGCGCACCCCATCTCCCCCAGCAACAAACACAGGAAGTTGCTGTTGCAGGGTAAAGGGGGGAAAAAAGCTCTTTTCTTCTCAATGCTCAGCTTCTCAGTTCAGTTCAACTTGATGAAAGCCATCTGTTGGGTGCACTGGGACATCAATTCAAAGTTTAGTTATGTCCCTGAAAGGATGGTGGACAGTAATGAAGTGGCAAGCGGGTGAAATTTGTCATAAGCTTAGGAGGAGAGGTTTAAGGAATTAACATCCAAGCAGGAGCATCCATCTGTGCAAGACTACAAAGAAGGAAAACAAACTGAAAAGGAGTTCGGATATATCACTTCTCTGCCTGTTCATGCAGGAGCTGCAGTATGAATGTGAAGGTCTAGTTTCTTAGGCAGTAATGTGCTGTTGGAAAAATAATGTACAATTATGGAGAATGGAGACTGCACCACATGCACAAGACCAAAAGCAGAAATCTAACATGTGATTACACGCCCAGGCGGAGAGTGAGAAGTAAATAAGTCCATGTGTGAGTGTGTGTGTGTGTGTGTGGGTGTGTGTGTGTATGCGCGTGCATTCATATTACAAACCATGCATGCAAAGTGCTCTCATAACCTTGTTAACATTGCTAGTTGTTTGCCTCACAATACCCCAGCTTCATTTTCTCTGCCTCCCTCTGAGCGAGTCGTAAACTGAAGAGTCCGCAGGCCTCATTTAAAGCAGCAGAAACCCTGCTCTCTGTTGAAAAACTCATACCTGGGTAAACACAGCAAGTGCACCGTCTTTAAATTACAACAGTGAGCACCACTCAACATTTCATAATTTTAATGACATGCATTGCTGCAAGAGATATAATGTAGGGATATAAGCGTTTGGGGTCTTTTCAAGGGTGGTTCAAATCAAATGAAATCCATCAGCCCTCAAATCATATTGAATTTGTTCTTGTGTGAGTGAGACTGCAAATATGCACAGCTTTTATGTGTGTTGCATCAGGATATGATGTAAAGAAACTGACAACATTGTTATAGTTTGAGGTGTCTAACTTCAGAGTTTTTTTTAATACAGGTTGAAAGGAATAAATGGTTGTTGTTCCAGAGAAAATAACAATAGAGTGCAACAGGGCTCGGGTTTTTTGTTATGTTCTCAAGATTGTGTTCAGGGTGTGTGACACAGAAAGGTCGTGGGCAAGTCTCCCATTCACTTCATACGTCCTTCAAAGACCCTGAGATCAGAGACAGAGTGCTGCGTTGTCGACAACCGAATAAACAAGGTATAGATACTCCGAAAGAGAAAGACAGAACATTATAAAGTTTGGCAGGACACCGGAGTTTCAGAGGCTTTAGTTCAGTCTGTCCGTCTCTTTTCCTTTGGGTCTTCTAATCTCATTGGAATCAATGGCACATCAATGCTTTTCTCATCTTTCACTTGGCTCGCAAGCTTTCTGGGAACAATCGCTGCGTTGTGCCTTGAAAGTCAGCTTGCTCTTCCCCCCCCCCCCCCGCCCCCCCCCCCACCCCACCCCAGCTCCAGTAACCTTCCAAATCTCCTTCCAAATACAAACGGGCAGCCCCGGTCCTACTCGCGCACGTATACTTGCACCCCAACGAATGAACACATTCTGACAGTAACTTACGCAATTCATACATGTTTGAGGCCCCCCCGACCCCCCCCACCCACCCACCCAACCGCTCTCACAGTTGGATCGTCTCTGTTTGCTTAGCGGTTGGTGGTGGATGTTTGTGTTGGAAGTCATCTGGTGATGGAGACACGCATAATGTTCATGTTTTACTTCCAAATGGGCCCCTTTAGGTTCACACTGTGACACCAGACATTTTCACCATCTCTCAGAAACCGCCACGCTGCAAACAACCCTACTCTATTTCTATTTAAAATGACTGTCGGCTCCATGCACAAGGCCCAGACATAGTCTAGAGACTATTTAATCCATTTCCGTCTTCATTCCCTCAAAGGCATCAATTAAATACTTTATACTTTAATGAAGGTGTGCTTTGACCAGATCTGGATTCCACCGCACGGTACTTTCCATTTATACTTCCAAGAGCATTTTTACATAATGATTATTTCCACAACTGTGTAAATTACAGATTTGCTTTTGTACATACAAAAACATTACTGTCAATTTTCTAATAGAAGGTGAGATGTGACAGGAAAACGCGGGTTTGAGGATGGTAACCTGAAAGCAGAGAATGGCAAAGCAAACTATTATAATACTATGTGTCTGTAAACCATGCATCAAGAAAGAAAAGAACTCAAAGTATTGCTTAGCTGTACGTCACAATGCATATATTGTGGCTGTGTATCCGTCCATGCAAGTCCTTCGCACTGTGTGGTCTATTGGTCACGTGAGAGCTTCTGTTGTGGATGGAGGATCAGTCCCTGAGCATCAGTGAGACAGGAAAAGGCCTTTGGGGGAATCCTTTCCACATCCAGAAGGTTATTTTCCAAGTGGATGGAGGCCAAGGAGGAGCCAGCACTACGAGGGTGGCACACGCCCCACTGCCTCACCAGCCTGCAACCACAAGATACGGACACCTCCATTTACAAATCACATCTACCAGCGGCATTTCTCTTCCACAATTACTGATATGTGGGCTTCCTCAAATATCCAAAAGGTTGATATAATTAAAAAATAATTGAAAAAAGAGCAAGATGTACCCAGCGTGTGTTTAACAGTTTATTGGGGTTCCCATCTGAATACAATACGGAATGAGGACAAAATGCTCTACTAATAAATATTAGATCCCACGACCTTGCAGTAATACTTACCTTGATAAAATCCAAGGACGGACATACATTCATGTATTTATGAACAGAAAGACTGAAACCCCTTAGATTTTAGTTCCGTGATAAGGACTGTTGAAGTGTTGGCTTTAATAAATGTGTTAAAGGCTGTATAATGACAGTGTGTCGTAGGAAGCGAGGATGCACGTAGCGTTTCCCAGCATTTTCCAAATCAAATGAAACCGTTATGCAGAGTGTGATTCTACCTGATCTGGTTGTTGTCCAGTCTCAACACCTGCAGGTTCTTGAACTGCTGAACGCAGCGAGGGACCTCACCGAGACGGTTGTTATCCAGTAGGAGCTCACCCAGTGAGCGGTATGTTCCAACAAAAGACACTCGGTCCATTCCCTCGTCGCTCAAGTCATTGTGGGATAGACGGAGGGACTGGAGGCTGGACCGCATGTGGCGGAACGTGAAGGCGGCAACGTGACGGATGTTGTTGTGTTGGAGGCTCAGTTTATTTAAACGACGAGGCAAATGCATCGGGACGGAGGTGAATTTGTTGTAGGACAGGTCCAAGGCCTCCAGGGACCTGAGAAGACACAAAAGAAGCATGACTCAAACTTGTGTGAAGCGTTTCAACAACTATTGGATGTGGTTGCGCCTCTCAGGATGAAGTCCAACAGCCCCAGCTGTGCTTTGAGCCTAGAGATGTAAGCTGGTGATCAAGGTTAACATTTCACCTGCTTGACTTAAGCATGTGTGTTGTACAAAGCTCTGGATTAGACGGTAATGGCTGATAATGGACGCCCACTTCTGGCCGGCTGTGCTCCTGCACGGGGATGCTGGGTGAGGGGGGGGGGGGGGTCAGGAGTGCAGAGTGGGAGGCAAAGTTACTGGGAAGTCATGGGAGAAACAAAGGTGGTGGGGGTGACGGGTCCTAAGGGGGTGCAACATAAGAGAGTCTGGCAGTCAGAGGGGGAACTTGTGGCTGAGGTGCAGATAAAAGGGATGAAACAGTTAGTTTCCTAACTACTAGTTTGCGGGAACGACATGGGAACGACATGGGGGGGGGGGGGGGGGGCACGGGGACGACCAGGTTTCAGGGCTCTGAGACGCAGAGTGTTTTGAGTTTCCAAGGGAGGTCGCAGCGGGAGAGGAACCTCATTTCCTAAACATTCATTGCAATCCACGGACTGCACTGAAAAGCCGATGGGCGCAGAACAGCCTACGGTGGGCAGCCAGTTACCACAATTGGGACCAATGAGGAGAAAGCGAGTGGCGGGTTATGAATGGATGAGACAGATATTTGGTGCTCGTAAAGGTAACTCACGGTAAGACTTAGGTTTAGTTACGTTTCTCTTAACTCGCCTCGCGTCAACTTTTCAACTCAAGGGCTACATTAATCACGGGCGTTTGTGGGGAATGCGTTTCTACAAGATAGATGATGCGCGTTAATCAATCCAAAGAAATGTTTACGTTGGGTTGCTTCCAAATATTTGCCAGGTTCATAGTAAAGTGCGTTGTTATCACGAGGCCCTGCTCCTCCCGTTTGGTCGAAACGAAAGCTTTAGGAGATCTGACGCAGGTTACATACCTATCTGTTTAACACAGGTGTAATAAAACATCACACTAATATGACAATAAAAGACCACAGGGCGAGCAGAATGACAGATTTAAATTAAAACACACAAACGAGCCAGGCAGGCTTTTTGGTTCTGACAGTTTAACATTTCTGAGAACATGAATGTTCTGCTTAATATTAAAAACATCTCAGGTCCAGTTCTAGCCAGTTTTGTGCTCATTTAAAAAATGTGTCTTTGCCAGGAAGCTAAACAGCAGTCCACATATGCTGAGAGCTCCACATGGTATTAATGAGCAGAGGCACACACAATCCTCTCTTCTCAGAGCCCTCCACCCCCACACCAAATGGCACACACACACACACACACACACACACACACACACACACACACACACACACACCACACACCACCATGTGCAACATGATGTGTAGGAGAAACACTAATACATGAACTTGCATGCTCACAGACACAGATCATTGCAGAGAACATTTGTATATAAACAGAAAATATGAATTGGAAAAATAGCCACTGTGCACAGTGTGATGAATCTGATCCCACATGTGCACTCGATTAATGAAACATGCAAAAACAACAAACAATTACAGAATGCGTGTTCTTCTTTTTGTGCAAAGCACTGCCAGGAGCAATCAGATCCAGGATCCATCTGGGACGAGCCCCCCCCCCTGCGCACATTAGACAAGTTGGCTTACGCCCTTTGGCAGCCGAGCCCGGATAGGAAAGCTAACCAGGCAGAGGGGCTGTGCAGAGCAGGCCGTGTACAACAAGACTGGAATGATGGATGGACAATAACGAAAATGTCTTCAGCCACATCGTTAGTATTTAAAGCCATTTGTTGTTGGGTAAAGACTGAAGAAAACCAAAGGTGACCTAAATCATACAAGAAGTTTTCACTTAAGCATTGGCGGGATGTAGGCCGTATATGTATGTGAGCTACTTCCTTTGCCATTTATAGAAGCCTAATGCAAAATGTGTGCTGATCATAAGAAAAAAGAGCTTCTTTACAAGTCCTCGGGCTCAATCCATTCCTGATACGCATCTTTTGAGCGATGATCACTGAACCTGTGCCTGCGTGCAGTCGGTTTGATGCCGTAGCAATGATGCCTTTATTCTGACGTCCCTACAAACCTCTGTTGACAGAACAAAATAAGGTGTGTAGTTGGAGTCTGTTCCATTAGCTTGGGGCAAAGATTGCTGATAAGTTTGTATCAACTGGAGGAAGGGCCGGGGTTACACATACATCTGTCTCAGGATGAACAATGCTGATCAGGCAAAATATACTTCAAGTGTCAAAAGTCAAATAAATAAGCAAAAAAGTACCAAAATAACATTTAAGTTAAGTAGAAAAACTAAAAACTATATTCAAGTACAATACTGAAGTACTATGAATGACACAGCTTATTTCATAATGGCAATAATAAAGATCTCAAATAAGTTTACAGAGTGCAAAGGAATGGTATCTGGAGACACAGTCCATTCGAGACAAATCCCAGTACAAAATACCCTCCTCAGCCCCTTGAAACCTTCCCTGGTGCTTAATATTCACTGAGGCCCAGCAGGAGGCAGCAGGACACGGAACAGAGGCTGCGCACCAACCAGCACACTGCAGTTCACTTTACCAGCAAGCACTTCACTTTTCAGCCCCAACCATCCCATATATACGTATATTGATTATTCACACCCTTCCACAGGGCTACATGATGAATATACTTCACTGCAATTAATTAAACGTGGATTTAATTATTGAAGGTCTGCAGAATTAAATGTAATCCAACCACGGGGAGGAGTCTTGTTTTACGGCTATATGCCCTTTAAGGTCTGAGCTGCTGCTGTGGTGGCCGAGTTCAGGTCAAGTTGAATTTGTTTCCACCCTCTAGTCCAGTGGTTCTCAACTGTTGGGTCGGTCGCGGACCCGTTTTTTGGTGGGTCGCGGGCCTTTGCATGGGAAAATAAAAATTAGAAAAAGAAAAAAAAAATCATCCTGTGATTTTATTTTGAAGGAACTTTTTTAATGCAGCGGAGTGTCGTCTGTCCAAGATTTCAGCAGTGTGTGCCAGGTTGGGTCAAACCATTCTGATATGGGGGAGACATTGGATTTTTAGGATAATTAAACATCCTGAATATAAAATTCAGCTTATGAACTTGATTTTGAATAAATTTGAGATGTTGAGAATGTTGGGATTAAGGGGCGATGGTGGGTCCCGGAGCCAGACCAGTTGAGAACCACTGCTCTAGTCCATGCCGTGCTGAAGGAAGCTTTTAACAAGGGGGGCCAGCTAATAAGCCAGCAGTGCCGATCGGAAGACCGCTGCTGTCTCTGCTAATGAGGTCAAGTGTCAAATCAGAAGTCAAGCGACAGATCGGAGCGCCGCCGAGCTCCATTTTGACTTCACTCAAACTCTTTTTCCCTTTCACACCGTCTCTGTCTCCCTGCTCTGGCTAAATTTTGTTTTAGAGTACACTTTTTGGATTCTTTAGTTCAATTTCCCTTTACTCTCTACAATTCTCTACCTTCTACAATTCCACAAAATCGTCCAGTGAAATAGTGCAACACCAATTTTGTACATTTGCATTTTACTGTTTTTCATCAGGAATTTTTTCCCGGAGGCTCCTATGTGGTTCACAGGGAAAAAACAGGAGCATGTGCACGCAAAAGACACACATTTAGACACACAAACACAAACAGACACATTCAGGCAAGCAGTTACCCTCAAGCTCTCCTCACACTCCCTCTCATTTAAGGACTCTTGGTCAGCCATCTCAACCTCTGGGATACTTGCGGTATGTGTTTGGGGGAAGAGGGGGAGATGAAGAAAGTAAATCCAGCCAGTGACAGTTCTTTAAAGCCAATTATACTCATTAGTGTGATGAAGACTAAAGAGCTCAGAACCTCAAACGATACCAGTCTACACCCGTGTGTCTGATGGAGGAACTGCAGATCATAATGATTTTAAATCACTTAACGTGGATGGAGGGAGGGGTTAATGGATGGAGGGACGTACTTGAGATGGGTCCAGGCGTGGGTAGCAATGTCCTGCTCGTGCAGCAGGTTGTGACTCAGTTGCAGCGCCCTCAAATGGACACGCCCCCTTAGAGCCTCCTCTGTTACCCCCTTAATCTGATTTCCATTCATATGTAGCTCCTGCACAGAAAGAAAGACAGAAAGATGTGCATAGATTTTTTATCTTATCGTCAGACCCCGTGACCCTGTGCGGCACCTGAAGCGAGGGGGGGAGGCCCAGTGGGAGGGAACGAAAGCTGCTGTTGTCCATCTGAAGGCGAAGGAGTCGCTGTAGCGGTCTGAAGGCGAGAGGCGACACGCTTTCCTCGTACAGAGTGTTCCCCCCAAGCTCAAGATTCAACAGGTTCATCAAACCTAGAGGGGAACATCAGATTGCATCATTTTCCATACGATACATTTTTCTTCCATGCACACACAGACGCAACTCCTACCTTGGAAGCAGCGAGGGCTGAGTTCACCGAGGTTGTTTTTGTTCATCTTGAGCTCCTCCAGAGACGGCGGCAGCGCTGGGATGCGGGTGAACTGGTTGCCGTCTAGGTTCAGCTTCTTCAGGAAGGTCAAGTTCTGCAGGACACGCAGCAAAAAGATGGGTGAACAGGCCAGATAAAACAGACTAAATTATATTTCAAAATCCATCATTTGCAATCCCAACATGCCAAGATTTTCACAATCACAGAGTACACAGAAATACTCCTCCGTGTCATCTATAATGGTGTATTTTTAGAAAACGCACACTGAGTGGCTCTTCAGTTGGAGCCATTGTGGTTCATCTGTGTCAATTCAAAGCAGAGGAATGAATCTTTCGGAGGATTCTCCAACCCAGTTCATCAGTCCTCTTTCATTACCGGGACATGAGGAGAAAATGACAACAACAAAAAAGAAGGAAAAAAAAACAACCTCTGCCTAAAATAATTTGCTTTTATCTTCCACATCATTGGCTGCAGCTGTTTTCCAGCAGGTTCTTCCAGCCAATGCCGGGAGAGGACGCTGGTGGTGAAGCGTAATGGTTGGTCAGAGCGTGGCAGGCTGCCTCAGCGTGGTTAAGGTCTGAGTTTGGCCTGTGGTCATCCCGAGGTTAGACCAGAGGTTATTCTTAGAGAGGATTCGTTAATGCAACTCCCAGTGCTCGTATATAACGCTAATGACACAGGAGACAGCCTGCTTTTTTGTTTTAATTGGATGCTGTGTGTTATAAAACCCATTCACATCTAGCGGGCTGCATATTCTCCATGAGAGGAGGCTCTTACGGAGCAGCTAGTTGTGCTAGTAAGAGCCAGCCAAACTCAGCAAAAAGGAACCGAGGGGGGATCGGAGGATGGGTTCTTGGATTCCACGGCGACGCCTGAGTGCACAACAGCGTTGTCCGCTGTGACTGGCGTGTGGGCCGGGCCTCAGCTAACCAGTTGGGCACGCTCACGTGCACAAACACGCGCTCAAAGGGAGAGACTTTATTCTCTGCTCAGGTAGACATTACTGCACCACGGCCTTACATTGTAAAAAAAAAGCAGTTTAACGATGTGGGAGCTAGTTATTATATTGTCTTGACTTGACACTCACAAAACCAAATCAATCCATAGCTCCTAAACACTAATGTAAGGGTTTTTGTATGTTGGGATATAAAGCTTTTTCAGGTACTTGAACATCAGGCAAAAAGGAAAGTGTGATTTTGTCTTGAATCTGTCCCTCTAGTGACAAATATATGTATTTAAAAACAAAATGAATGACAGTTGTAACACTCCCTTGCCTGTAGGTAGAGCCGGCTGGACTTGTACTTCTGGTCTGAAAGGGCAGGTTTGTTTCTCTGCTGTTAGATTTCATTTGAAGGGTCTGGTTTTCATGTGAACGTCCGGTCGGTGTGACACTCTTTGCGTCGTTTGCATTGGTATCATGGAGACACTTTGTAAGATTGCTTTTAAGCAACAACAAGTAGCCTTCAATTGAACCGGAACAGCGGTGAGCACAATGAAGCATGCAGAATACAACTCTATGAGTGTGACGTCCTGGCACACGCTGAGACTGAGCTGCTGAGACCCAGATGGAAGAGGAGAGAAGCGGTACTCACAGCCAGGGGGCTTCGGCTGAACGACTCGTCGTCAAGTTGGTTTCGGCTCAGGTCCAGTGTGTCCAGGTTTGGCACACCAGAGAAATCGTGTGGCGTGATGATCCTGATGTTGTTCTCTATAAGATAAATCACATGTCATCCGGGAAATCGCATGACTTCACGGCTCATGTAATGTGGACATATCTGTGCTGTTACTTTTGTTTTGATTTCAACGTAATCAGTTGATGAACTTAGTTATTTTAGTTTTGTCTTTAATGGTTCACCATCCTGACATGTACTGTACTGTAGATGCAATGCCAAAATAAGCTATATTCATGGCTAGTGGCATCAAAGTTGGAACAGATAATGAATGAATCAGAAGATATAATTAAAAAAAACAGTTCATTTGCAATCAATATCCCAGCTGTATTACTTTTATAGTCCAACCAATTCTGTATCATCCCTCCAACATGGCTTATTTAGTGTGAAGCATCCTCTAGCACCACCATACACACGCCAACCTGCAAAGTCCAGATTTGTGGCCAGTGGGTTGAGGATGATTGGCAGGTGGCTCATGTCGACGCCCCTGCAGCTGATTTCTCTGTCAGCAGTCTGACACTTGCTGAGAGGAGACTCTGTAGAGCTGGTCTGGGTTTCTGTTTGATTGCTTGGAGCCTCAGTTGCCTCTTCTTCTTCTTCTTCTTCTCCCCCTCCTCCTCCTTCTTCCTCCTCCTCTTCTTGTCCTTCTTCCTCTTCCTCCTCCTCTTCCTCCTCCTAACACAAAAGAATAAAAGAAAAAAAGGTGTGAGAAAGAATTGCTCAATGGATAATTTCGTTAACTGAAGCAAAACTGCCTTATTCATCCAAAAAACAGAAACCTCTTCCTCTTCCTCCTCATCGTCGTCGTCGTCGTCGTCGTCGTCGTCGTCGTCGTCGTCATTGTCGTCGTCGTCGTCGTCATCTTCATCTTCTCCTTCTTCCACCTCCTCCTGTTGTGTTTTCCCTTGATCCATCAGGCGCTGTTTATCAGCGTGGAGCTCCTTAAGTGCAGCAAAGAGAGCACTTGTTTCCTCCTGTCCTTTCCCACGTTTCCTCCATCCCATCACGGGGGGCCCGAAACCCGCCTGCAAGAAGATGAAATCAACATATGTGGCAGTCCCCTGTGGGCAGTTTGTTGATTTTCCATTGACGAAGGTGCATTTCTGTCCTACTATTCTATATGCAGTGGCCTCCACAGTAGCTGCGTGTTTCCTCTGCCCCCAGGCACCTCTTCTTCTCCGACCGGCCTGCAGCTTTCTGACTTCCACGCCTCGATGCGCCCGCTCTTCTCTCTCTGCTTCCGCTGGGAGGCGCTCGTCCTCCGCCTCTTCTTCACCAGTCAGAAAGCCGAGCAGAACAAAAGGTTTAAAGAAGTGCAAGATAAAGACAGTGCTCTCCACTCCAGGTATTTCAGGGGTTAAAGCATTTATTAGCCAAGATCATGCAGACGGAATCAGGCGGCATTTAGGAGATATGAACCCATCTTACCAGAAGGGAGGGTTACACTTGTATCCAACAAGGTCACCCTGGTATCAGTTCCTGCTGGTTGAAGTGCTGCAGTTTGTAATAGAGGTGCGCTAGAAGAAGTTTCCAGGTATCCATGCGTGTCATGCGAAGAGATGAAACCTGATGAAACCGTGCGGAGGAGACAAACCCACGTGATCCACGTCCTCGGCATCCGCATTGTTGCAAAAGATCTTTGTTGAGAAGTCCAGAAGGTTTAGGTCTCCGGGGGGGGGGGGGGGGGGGGGGTGTCGAAGCGATGAGGAAAGAGTTCTGGTGGTAACGGCAAAACTGAGGAAACTCAGTGAGAAGACGTTGAGCGGAGACTTAACACGAGAGGATGCATCACCACAAAGAACTGTTGGAGCCCCGTCTCTGTCCTGAGTCAGCCAAAAGCACCGCTAAACCAAGTGGCACATGCCACCAACTCAGAGCGAATGCCGAAATGAGAGAGGGAGGGGAAGGAATATCTTCTCGGAGGCGGAGAGGTAAAAAAAAAAAGAAAATAAACTCTCACATTGTTAATAAGGGCTTGTTCATCACACCATAAAATACACAGACCCGCCCTGCTCCTCCTCGTCTCCTCACCGTCTCATAACTGGCTGCTAACTTTTGGTGGAATAGCAGAGAGGGAAAAGATGGAAACTGGAACACAATAGGTTTCGTACAACAGTGATAGATTCTAGTCAGACGTTATGACACACGATCTTCTGTCATGTCTGTGTTTTTCTCTCCGGACGGCATCAGACTGACCCCCGGGTCTTTCCCCAAACAAGACACGGGTTGGTAGGGAGTTCAGGTCGGAGCCAGAGCCTGGCATCTACGTACGAAAACAAACATGCCCTCTGGGAGACGAGCAGCTTTACATTGTGTGAGCTCAGTGCTGTCCGGAGGCCCATAGACTGTGTAGCTTACACATGTAGCGTGTCACTCACAGCAGAGTGTGGGGCTGGTGTCACTGGCTGAGTGTTGAGCCACACTGGGATCTCTCACTGAGGGGTGAAACCTGCCGACAAACCCACTTTATTGGCTCAGTAGCTGCTCGCACTAAATCTGCTCACACACACGTGTTCTCATGTCCTAGACGAGAGCGTCTGAGTTTTAAATCAGACGCCTGAATATTTAACACATTAAGTTAAATGAATTGATCATTTCTGGTTGGTTTTACTGTACATGAGGCTCAGCTGATAAGGCATTTGACAGATTTATTCCAAATGGCACATTGGACAACTTAACAGTAACCCATGGAACGCAGGTTCTGCTCTGCTCTTCCAAGGTAAACAGCAATGTGTCCAAGAACTATTCATTTTAATCTTGACAGGAACAAGCAGTAACATTCACCAGCCCCATCCTTGACCTCAGTCTGACAACACCCTGGGTCGACCATTTCCACTGCAGGGGCCAATGATGCAAACGTAAACACTTCAGCGTGTAATATGGGCCCAGTGACTGGTTTGATAAAAGAGTTACCATTTCTGCAGGGACCTTCTGTCCATTCTCCCACAAGAGAACTCGCTCGTTTATACTCTAATGAAAATTCTAAAAAGCAGGCTTTAACCGTCTTAAAACGCAATGCAAATTGAATACGTTAACAGATGAGTGAACACTTCAAGCTGCTAGAACAGGGATTAATTTAAGTCTAAGTGGACATCTTTGCAAAAAGGCACAATCGTTCTGAAGTTTATTTGGTCTTGACTAAAGTGCCACTAGAGACCACTCAAAAGCAGAGGGAGAAAATAAAGACAAAGTTCACGTAATTATTATTATTATTATTTTTTTTAATTCAGCACAAAAAGGTACAAAGGGATGGGTCAGTGCTCTGGAAAACCAAAAGCTGGGTGTGATGCCCATATAGACAGAACCAAGGAGGATGAATGTTAAACTTCTCATAACTGATTTAAACATAAACAAGGGGCAAGCTGGGAGGTTTGGTAGAATGGATAGAAAAAAAAGAAAAAAAAGATTGGAATGCTAAACAGGAGGCCTGATCAGAACCATGTCTGCGGCTTATGTTTTTATTTGTCACACATTTACAGTATTCAGTGATGTTTTGTCTACTTTCATGACACTATTTTGAGCACATGATTAAAAAAAAAAAAAAAAAAAACACACAAGAAATCCTATTCCCATCCCTCTCAATACAGGTTTAGCACCCTGCCCTCAGGTCAAGCCTTGGGCACAGAAGCTAACCGGTTTTCACAAAAGCAGGCCGGTTGAATGCACGGTGGGCATCGAGTTGGAACCGATAGGCGGAGCCACAAGCGAGCGGCGCAATCCTTAGCTTGCAACGGCCTGACGCACAGCTGTGGCAATGTGCTTGGCACTGATGCCGAAGATGTCGAGCATCTCCTGGGGCTTTCCGCTGCGGGGAACACCGGTCACTGCCAGCCGGGTCACCACAATGCCTGGCTCCTGGCCCACGGCGGACAGCACTGCTTCACCAAGACCACCTGGACCGAGGAGACAGACAATCAGCGAAAAGGATGGCGCGCTCTTAATAGAAATCAGTTGATCAAGAAAAAGACTAGCAAAAAGCCATTTGAAATTGGCCCTTTTGTGACAAGAATCAAAGTCAGACCGAATTGGCACCCGACTTCAGAAACGTGCAAAACAACCTACCCTCCTTGTAGTGGTCCTCCACAGTGATGATCTTTCCCCCTGTGGCTTTGGCACTGGCCAGAATGGTAGCTGCATCCAAAGGCTTGATGGTAAATGGATCAATTACGCGGATGTTCTTCCCTATAAGAATTTATGAGGAGACAGTTACTTTGGGAACAGTCTATTAGACAACCTAGGACTTTGACTTTTCATCCTCTGAATTAGCAAATGAATGAACGTTATGAAGCATCTGCTTCAATGCCTACATCTATCCACAAGGGGGCAATGCAAGTTTACCTTCACTGGCCAGCACATCAGCAGCAGAGAGGGCCTCATGCAGAGTAATGCCAGCGCCAATCACAGTCACACAATCTTTGTCCGACTGCCGCACAACCTGGTAAAGATGACATTTTAATAAATGTTGCCAATTCGTGCACAAGCATTATTTTTTATTTTTTTTTAAATCAAGTCAGAGTCATTACCTTTGCTAGGCCCACTTCGAACTTTTCATCTGGAGCGTAGAGGACGGCAGTGTCTGGTCTGCTGGTACGGATAAAACAGATACCCTGAGAATATAGAGTGAAGCGTTACAACCAAAGAACAGTACTCATTGTTGTAAAGACTGGAGAACTCTCTGAATTGGTAAACAAACTCCACCACAAGGGGGCCTACTAACCTTGGTGTTTGCTGATAGCTCAACAGCCCTCTCTGTGGAGACCGCATCACTGGGGTAAAACACTGTACATGTTGGAATTGCACGGAACATGGCCAAATCCTCTAGGGCCATCTGGGAAGGACCATCCTCACCTGAAAATACAATCCGTCAGGAGGGCTCAGCAAACTTACTCATCCCCAAAAGAAAAGCCAGGGGCCGTGCAGAAGGCTTACCGATGGAGACTCCGCAGTGGGACCCTACCAGGTTCACATTGGTCTGGGAGATTGCGCCCATGCGGATCTGGTCATAGGCTCGGGAGAAAAAGGCGGCAAATGTGCTGGCAAATGTAACTGTGCGGTCTCTGGTAGCACATCCAATGGCCACTCCCACCTGCAGCAGTAAGTAGAGGTTGGCGTGAAGGTTCAGTTTAATGACAGTGTGCGAGATAAGGCATGTATGCTCATCAATAGTAAGATTTTGATTTTATGTTGGAGAATAAATCTTACAGATCAGACCACGCACAGATTATGGTAGTAAAGAGTTAAATGGACTGGACCCAAATGGATCCCCTCCATGAATTGGAGTGAAATAATGTGTACCATGTTCTGTTCTGCAATGAAGCACTCAATGTAGCGGTCAGGGAAAGCCTTCTTGAAGGTCTCCGAGAAGGTGGAGTTTTTGGTGTCTCCATCAAGGGCCACCACTCTCTTGCTCGCTTCGCCCATCTTGGCCAGGGCAACGCCGTACGCGCGCCTTGTTGCCATCTGAAAAGGGCAGTAAGAAATGGGTGAGAATAGTCATTCCATGCAACAAAATAATCTACACGGTCGGTTATAAAGCTAATCTTGCAAACTTTAAACAAACAGCACCATCAGTAACTTTCATTGAGAGTTCAAAGGCTTTGCGTCAAATACTAAATATGTCTCAAAAATGTAATCCATCACATTAGTCAGCCTTCAATTAGAGAGCAAGCAACTAGTAAAGAAGATACCTTTTCTCCCTTCTTGTATGCGGGGGGTGACGGCAGGGAGATGATGCTAAGGTCTGCGGGTGCAGTGTCGTCTTTGGGCAGCTGGGGGCTAAGGGTCTTATTGGGGACCTGGATCAGAGCCTGCAGGTCTTTCAGGATGTCATCCACCCGGTCCTTGGGGATGGGCTTGCCATGCCAATTATCAAGATCCTCAATGTCTACCATGAAATGGATGAACAAGTGTGAATGGAATTCAGATAAACACTCAAAAAGAACATCTGCCACATCAGAACCACACTTACTCTTGAGTCCTTTGCCCTTGAACGTCTTGGCTACAATGCAAGTGGGTTTGTCCTTCACCTGTTGGGCCTGCCAGAAAGCTTTGCACAGCTCCTCCACATCGTGTCCGTCCACAACATAAGTGTTCCACCTAAAAAAGAAAATATGGCACCTGTTAGCGCTGACACATTGTAGCAAACATTAAACCAAAACAGACTGGCAAGAGAAGGCCGGGACGTGTGAGGGACTGATTTACAAGAGTTAAAGCAAAATTTAGAAAATTAAAAATAGCCTCTAAACATTATAATCAAGTGCTGGATATATGAAATTAAAGTTATTTAATCCAAGGAAGAAAGCTAAAAGTGGAAGAATCTTTTACTGACCCAAATGCTTCGCAGCGCTTGCGGTAGGTCTCCATGTCGTGCTTCAGGGGTGCAGCCTCACTTTGACCGAGCCGGTTGACATCCATGATAGCCACCAAGTTGTCCAGCTTGTAGTAGGAGGCAAAGGCCATGGCCTCCCAAACAGAGCCCTCTGAACACTCTCCATCACCCATCATGCAGTACACACGGTATCTACAAAGTGCAGACAGGCAGGGGTAAGGAAATATTGTCGTTGATCTCCAAACAATGAGGCACAGAATTGTTTCAACGTGATTACCGTTTGTCGCGCAAGTTCTTGTATACAAACAAATCTTTGATTAAGAGGCTAATCAATTATCATTTGCATTTCTTACAATCAACAGTGCAGTGACGCAATCCAATTCAAACTTAGGATCTTTAAAAAATAAAAACGTTAAAACAGGACGCCGACAAATACTGAGGGGAAGGAAAAAAGCAGGGCCGATGTAGGACATTAATTAAATGACAATACTTTTGTATCCATGCTCACCCTGATTTGTCAAAATGTTTGCCAGTGTATGCCATCCCACAGGCAGCCCCGAGACCCTGTCCCAGAGATCCTGTAGCCACGTCAACAAAAGCCAGTTTCTGATGAATAGAAGAGGAACAATGTTAAACAGACTTTAAAGTGATATACTGATTTCCAATTCAAGCTGAAAACCAGAGTAGAACTCAGGATTTGAGACTTACGGGTGTGGGGTGCCCCTCCAGTTCACAGTCAACCTTGCGCAGGTTGAGCAACTCTGACTCCTTCACGAAACCCGCCTCTGCCCATGCAGCATACAGGATAGGTGCAGCATGACCCTATCAGGAAAGCAGGAGTCTTTAAAGTCCAGTTGTTGACCACATTGCCGGTGTGCTGGCCAACTGACCAATATGCTTTCTCGCAAAGAAGTGGGAATGCCAACCTTTGAGAGCACAAAGCGGTCGTTGCACTGGTTGCGAGGGTCATCTGCTTTGTAGCGCATGGTGTTGAAGAAGAGCACAGACATGAGCTCCGCTGCACTGCAGCATGATGTGGGGTGCCTGGGGAGAGAAAATGGAGACAAGTCTGTTTAGAACACGGGAAGAGAAACTTGTTGCGGTGTAGTTGCGGTGACAATGTTTCCACATGTCACCGCAACTACACACGTTTTTCTACTGAAGCAAAGTAAACTTGTGAAAGGATTAGTTGCTGCATAGTGATCACAGTATTGCAATATGCACTTTTTGAAACCCAGGTTACTCAACAGCATCTCTGCTTCCTTATGGGGGTTCAATTGCAAGTGGCAGCTATTCAACCATGCTGGAACAGTTATCTTGAACAAACAAACATCACGGCCAAAGTTAAATTTCACAATAAAAACCCACGGTTAGTTTACCCCTTGTCCTTTTGTCGAGTGATAACTTGCTAGGAAACTCAAATCAGGCTGTCCAGTGTAATGTTCCATATCAATCAAATAATTAGACAGGTGTTTTTTGGTGTCAAAACTCAAAGAGCCTTTGTTAAGGGAGACAACTGTATCAGCACATCAGATGCCCCAATCAGGACTTCCTGGATAGAATTCACCATCCATCCTTTGTCAGTTGGCATAAGGAAGTAACAAACCGGTTTACCAAACATTTCCTGAGGTTGCAGTTGCAAAAAGACAACAAAAAAAAATCACAATGCCGGAAATCTTGTAACAGGAATACAATGAAACCATGGGCTGGAAATAAGAGCAAGAATTTGATCCGAGAGTCCCCACACATGCTACAGTATAAAATATAAGGGTTGTTGTCCTTTACACGATTATAAATCTGGTTAATTCCCCACCTTTCATTGACTCATGGTTCACATTTTGATTTCAAGGCGCATAAAGGTTTTACAATCACTTACATCTAAAATGTAAGCACACGCACGACTAGTGAGGTAGGAATGGGTATCGTTTGTCTCCCACCCCCCATACCAGTGCTAAACTTAAACAGTGCTTCAACAGATTTTTGCAGTTTTAAAAGCAAACATTAACAAAAAAAGAAACGTTTATTGCCAATGCATTTTTTCTTCTTTAAAAAAGTATATTAACCGTTTAAATACTGTGAATATAAATGAATAAACACTTTGCTTCAAACTGAACTACACACATTAACAATTTACAGTATACTTAGTGAAGTAGCGTCATGATTGCAACACAGAAGCCCTGCAGACCAAGAGCATATAGTTTTATCGTGAGACAGAATATATTTATTTTACATTTAGTTGACGCTTTGCTGCGCGAAATGAAGACAAAAATAATAATCAAACGTGCCGTCATTCGCGTGAGGATGACACATGGAAGTCACTTTTCTGCAGCCCAATGACTTACGGCGAAGGAGCGGTGCTACAGCCCCGGCTTAATACTCGGGTGGGGGGCCGCCGACGGGAGGGGTGTGTCCGCTGGAGAGCGCGTGCTCACCTGGGCAGACTTTAATAACGGTGGTGACACCGACTTGAATAGATGTTAGATGCTACACAGACGCTAAGCTACCGTTAGCTGCTGCAAGGACGGAGTCATCAGAGCAGTGTAGATAAAGTTGTTCAATCTGCGTTTCACTAGATACCCGACCTTAGGTTGTACATGTGACAGATTAACCGAGAGGCATCCAGAACATGCATGTCTTGTTGAGAACTGGACTGCTTTAGGTAACAAAAGAATTTAGAAAAAAAAGGACAATATCTAGATACACAAGACATAGGACACGCCTGTGAACGAGGAAATAGTTTTCCCGGACTCTGGACCAACCCTACTTTGAGGAAGATATTAATACTACTGGTGACGTTTCCTAATTGGCAACAGTTTCCTGCAAATAATTGTGAATTTCTCTGGCATTTTAGCACGACACTTTAAAATGTGCAGCGCCCAAGACGACCTCGAGATAATCTGCCGTTTCGGAGGATCACGGGTTGTCTGGTCAGCTGCAAGGAGCAGGTCGGTGCTAAAGACAAAGTCTAAACCCAGCGTGACGTCGAAGCAGACTTTCATCTGTGAAACGGAGCACTAGCTTATGCTAATCGTAGCATCGACCCACGTGCGCTCGAGACAAGCAGCACTCGAAGCAGCGTGAAACCCGCGCGGCGCCCTCGTCTAATCCCCTCGCGAGCTGCCCGCTGCGGCCGAGTTTCCCACCGCGAGGAAGCGACCTGCCCGCACGTGCCGCCGAGCGCGTCAGCCGTCGACACGAGTGACGCTATTTGAACCCTACATTGTACCGTCGCTTCTAGTTGAACCCTACAGTACGTGGTGGTCATATTTAGCGACGTGCTTTTGTATTAACTCCCTCGGGCTTTGACGCGTGCCTTACCCGGAGTTGGAGGCGCATGTCGCCTTGATGGAGTTGATCCTGAGCTTATTGGCGACGTCTTTCAGGCCCTGCAGAGTCTTCTCGTCGGGTTTGTGGTAGCTCGTCATGGTTTCTGAGTACGAGCAGTTCGGTCACTTCAATTACAAAGCTGCTGGAGTGGAGGTGGGTTGTTGGGTCGTAGGGTTCAAGACTGTGCGACGCCGCTGCTAGCTGTCCGATGCGAGCACAACCGAGGAGGAGGACGGGCAGAGGGGAGGCTTATGTGCCCCACAAGGCCACGCCCACCCCGTCCAGCCATTGGACGGACAGCCGTGGTACCGGTTGCGCACAAGATATTGGTTGTGCTACTTTCGCAAGTCGTTTCCAGCGCTTTTTTTTAACGTGGCAAGTTCGTCTTTGTCGTTTCCTTTTATTAAAACAAACCATGAAATATTTAAAGCGTCTCACAATGTGGTCAACTGTAAGCAAGTTGTGTGGTGTGGTTTGGTTTTTATTATGGAATATGGGCGGGATTCGAAGACCTAACACAGTATGAGTTGAGGAAAGGTTGATGGCAATTTAAAAATATAACCGTTAATATGAACGTATCGTATTATCTGATGCGCTGTGCTTTAAAAACAGTGCGTCTTAGTTTACTTCTGGGAATTTCCATGCATGCTCTTCGCTGTTCCTTTAAAACCAAAGCAGGAAGCCTGCCAACGCGGAAACGCTGCAGGAATTTGCCCTCTCATCCTTACTCAGGGAAACAGCAGTTTGAATACTCCCTCATTTCTTAGTCCTTAGTTACTGAAAATGTGCGCCAAAAACATTTTCATTTTTTTATTGTTTCGAAACAAAATGACAGAAGGAAAGTTTTTTTTACCCTCCATTTTGCAGATACAAAGTACACCAGACAGATACACTCTCAAGATGTAGCCCAACAATCTGTCATAAAACACAATCCCAGTCAACCAGTCACACGCCAAGCCTGTGTTTTCAAGGAAGTCCAACACTTCCTCATTTTGACCATCATTGCAAATCTTATTGCTCAAATGATTTCCTCTTCTTTAAGTGCCTGAAAAGGAAATACGGGCCATTAAAACAAGCAGCAAAAACAGCAGGTCGGGGAATAAAGAAAAGCTTTTTCTCACCATAATTCTCTCTCGGGCCTCAGTCCTCTCCTCGGGGGAGACAGGATCTTTGTCAAGTCGCTCCAGCTGGGGCAGGAGAGTCAGCACACTCACTCGGTAGCCTGTCGTGTCCACCAGAGGATTGTCAGAAAGGACCAGAGCTCGCAGAGTTTTTGACACAAGCGCGAGGCCTTGCAGATCTTTCTCATCTAAGATGACATTGTTTCTAAGAGAAAGAGACAGGGGCATGTAGGATTGCATCGTTTAATGTGGCGTTTTACTGACTCAATGAAAGGCTCTGATCAGTGCGGTCGGGATACAACTGTGTACCTGACATTGAGATATTGGAGACACTTCATGTTGGGGCTGAGGCCATCCAGAGTATCTAGCCGGTTGTCTCGAAGGTGAAGGGTGGTGAGGCGCTCTAACTTCTCTAATCCTTCCAAATGCTTGATAACATTCTGGGCCTGAAGGGGAGAGCCAGGATGCTTAAAGACAATGTGTTCCCTGGCACGTTACACAAGTATTCAGGTTGGTACTACGCGATCAACGGCATCCTGTGTGCTGGTGCTTTGAAACAAATAACAGTCCTTTTATTACCAGATATAATTGCCGCAGGTTTGGAAGGTTGATCCCATCAGTGGTATCCAATTTGTTTCCCCTCAGCTCCAGCGTCACCAGGTTGGCTAATGAGCCACTCTGAAGACCATTCACTCTCTCAATACGGTTACCTGCCAGAGAGGTTGCTAATTGTCAAAGACTTTCCAAAAATGTATATTCGGCACAACATATGGGATGAATTGCCTTCATCCCATATTTCAGGAGTTATTTATTTTGGTCCCTTCTGACCAAACAGATAACTCCTGAGATGTCATCAAATCTCTAATTTCCATTAATAGGGATAGTCAACTCTTCCTCATTTGACATGCACATGCTTTAACAAACTCAGAAAGAACCAAACCAAGACGGATCAACCTGTGAGATTGAGGCTCTCCAAAGAAGGGCCAACGAGGCCGTCCAGGTCTGCCAGCCGGTTCCCTGCCATGCTCAGCCACTGCAAGTAGGTCAACTGAGCGAAAGGTTGCCCTTTAAAGCACTCCACAGCGTTTTTGTCAACCTACAGAAGAGTTGCATTCAAGGTTCACCCGTTAGAGGGACTGACACGGGGCGCCCCGGAGACGTCATTTTCTGAATGAATGAAGGGGAGCGGTCCTTGCCTTCAGCCAGAGCAGCTGGGTGAGTGACGCCAGAGGAGATAGATCAATGAGGTGGTTGTTGGATACATCCAGAAAACGTAGGTGAGTAAAACTGGCGATGGCAGCAATGTCATTCAGTCCACTATGCGGTGGGATGATGTCAAAGGGAAGGTTAGAAGAAAACCAAAGCCATTGTTAAAATTAAGCAGCTAATTCATCTTATTTAGCTTTAAATGTATTTTTCACCTACTTGTCTTTTAGGTTCACTTTGACAAAAGCGTGTCCTAGTCCATTTCCTGTTCGACACAGCAACGAGAGCCCCCGACTTATGGTTTCTTTGGTCAAATGACAAAGCTCTACCTATTAGAGAAGAAGACATCACAGGATTATCCCGTCTAAATTGTAGATGTACAACAACACCTCACCTCAGTGTAACTATGGGGCCCAGCTCAGGATAAAGCTTCAAATTCACATAGGTCTAGGTAACATTTTAAGAATTGGGTCCCCCATGTAGAACTTTCTGTGAATACTAGGATGATACATTTGCTTAAACGCTACACATATTAACTAATGCTTTATGCACAAATAAATGCAGGCTACGTCATATATTCCTTTTGCTCGCCATTAACATTTCATTAAGTCACTATGAATTAATATTTGTTCACAGATGGATCCTCAATTACGGGGATGTTAATTCAGTTATTTCATTGGTATGCTACCAAATTAGCTGGATTCCAGTTACAGGAAGTTCAGCATTTTATGAAGCAGAATAATACGCTATTAGAAATGTGAAGCATTGCTCTTCTGGTTGTCAATTGAAACATTTACAACCTAAGGGTGGAGCATGAGTTGATATCAGTGTTAACATTTTTGGGGGGAAATTGATGTATAACGTTTGTCAATAAATAAAGTGTGACATTAATTGAATCATGGTGTGTTGATGCTGGTTCATGCACACGTGTAATTACTATCTGAGCATCACTTCAGTAGATTATATGATTTATAGCTTTATAGCTGTGGTCCCGAGCATCCTTAATCCTTTGACTTTTAATATTCGCATATTTAACATGTTTTGTCGTAGTAGATACGATCATTTTTAGGAAACAAAAACTTTGTGACTTCACAATGTTCCTGCTAAAATGAGTGATCTGACCTACACCGACTGAAATAGTTCACGGATTGATGCGTCGTGTACGTTGGACGTCTTCAGAAAGGATCTCTCGGGTTAACGTTACCAAACTAACTTATACCTTCCCGTCCTCCTTGGCTCCTTGTTGGTGTGCTTCTTCTTCTTCTTTTTCTTCTTCTCCCTCCACATCCGACAATACTGCGTCCTCATCCAGGTCAGACATGCTGGACAACTTGGTCCGTGTTGTCACAAACCGATCACCGGCTATCGATCGCTAGTCGAACTGCATTGACGTGGTTAGTTAAGCTAGTAAATTAGCCCAATGCAAATCCTTCTCTAGAGCTCTTTTACATTATAACCATTATAAAGATAGCGAAATATTAAACCAACGTTTGCTTACACCGATCTTAAGAATGAACCGTGTCACCAATAGCGTAGGCTCCCACTCTTTGATGAAACCCCCCCAATTATAGTTCATGCCTGAGTAGGCAAACAAAGAACCGCTTGGTCGTTGCCAGGGAAACTCCGCAACATGCCACAGGTGCCATGATGGACGCCTGTGATGAGACACGCTCACGCGACGGATGAGCTGTGCTACAACAACCACGTCTCTCAACCACAGATTTGCAAAAACACGTAATTTAAAATATAAAAATATCAGCAACTGTTTACTGGGTCACCCATAGGAGAATAATCAAGAGATTTATGAAAATGTTGTGAATTAACGAGTTTGATAAACAGTAACTTATTGAAAAGAAATACAGGAATAAAAAATAACTTTCTTCGGAGAAAATGCTGTATTACATTGTGAATTTCTATCAGCAACATGACAAACAAACTTTTTATGTACACACTAGTTTATGTGTGACCATGACCAGTTCATGAGAACTCTTCCGAAATGTACAGTCCATGCTCAGATGAGTCATTCACTGAATGACAAGGCATATAGAATTAAATAAAAATAAAAAAATCTATGGTGCATAGACAGTAATATTAGAAAATCCCCAATGTTTCCCAACCACATGACGCTTGTTTATCACACACAAGCTTTGAAGCGCGTGAGAACACAAAACTGCATTTTTCAGGGAGAAAGCAAAAAAAGTGCATTCTGTGCAACATCCCGACATCCACTGCTACAGGATCAGTTCATGAGTGTATTACCACCGTTGAGGTAAGTGTAATTACAAACCAAAATTAAGAGGTTTATCTATATGACGTTGACGGTGAAGTGTTGTGTGCTAAGCTTCGTCATTGTCCTCGGTCAGCAAGTTGAGATTTCAGGGTGAGGGCTTATTCCACTTGCATATTTCGCAAAAGAAGCCCTTTCTTTACTCCTCCCTGCAGCATCCTGGCACCAAGACTACCGCCTGTGAGCCCGTCACTAAAGAGAGAAAAAGAACAACATCACATTGCTTACAAACTTAAGCGAGTACCTCCATTGTATGGATAACAAGTAACGACGCATAATAAAACAAGAACCATATGGACACATCTTAAACCGTACAAGAGGAACAAGGCAGGGTAATACCCAGTATTGCGTAAACACCTATTTCTGCACATCTTACACCATATGTAAACTTCAACTATAAAGACAAACGTGAAGAGCCTGTTTTCTTCCTTCAATGCTTCTTACATGGGGCTAAACTTCCTCCTCTTGGGATCAGGAGGCTCAGGTCCATCAGAAGGTCTCTGCAAACAAAACAAAAAAGGAAGAGTGAAATGAAAGGAGAATGATATTGATACTACTTTTACAAAATTAGTCGACGCAATGACGTCCGACTCCTAGTCAGAGCCTGAACATTGACCAACCTCTTTCCCTGCAGATTCCTGCTGTACTCTTCTCTGCTCCAAGTTTTGCTAGGGACAGACAGTTAAAAGTTGAGTTATTTTTGCAGATGAATGTCATCAGCTCAACTTTAGTACTACAATATTAAAAGACAACATTTTTGCATGTTTAAAATACAATGAAACAATTTATCAGATCAGTGTCTGCCTGCTTTGCCCTCTGACCTTGCACTACTCAACCAGGACAAGACAGTGACTCCCTAAATGAGCACTATGAAAGTGCTTTTGATTATCAATTCAAGATTTATGTGTAACCACCTTGTGAAGCTCAGAGAGCTGCTGGTGCCTGATGAGGGCCTCCTTGCTGGGGAACTGCCTCCTACACAGCAGACAGGCCAGTTTAACCCAGTCTGTCATTCTCCCATCCTTCTCTTCTTTGTCACCTCCTTCTTCGTCACTGTCAGTTTCTCCACTGTAGGCTGGGACCAGACCCTCCGGCTGAGGAGGGGATCGCTGGAGAAACAAGATCAAAGACATTTCATAATATCCTTGAACATAAAACATAAAACAAAAAGCCCAAAAGTGCGTTTTGTAGCACCTTCCATAAGAAAGTTAGGGCGTATGAGGAAAACAGACCAATCACTTTGATCATGTCCTTACCTCTGCACTTTGTCGGATCTGATCCATGAAAATCTGATGCCGCTCGGACAGTGCACCCTGCAGGAGGGACAAAACACATCAGAAGACATGGTCTCTTCACTGCACAGAGTCCTCTGGCTGACAGATTCTCCTCCTTCACTACGACGCACCAAAGATCAATCTGTGTTTACAGCTGGGCATAATGTCGTTTCGTACCTTTTTCTCCAAAACAGCGTAGCCTGCGTCAGCACTAGCAGATTCTCTGCGGTCATCTAGGCGGCCGTGGGCCGGCGCCCGCGTGTAACCCGGGGGTGGCGGTGTGGAGCCGACGGCGGGGGAGGAGGCGACAGAACGCATGTTCTCCTTGTGTCTGTTTAGACTCTTTGCCCAGCGCTCCATATCTTTTGCAATCTATTAAGATAAAGCCCAAGAGTTGCAAGTCAGTTACAGTTGAAAAATGGGTGGCCAAGAAGGACTGAACAAAATGCTCAGTAATCCTTCAACAAACACCAACTTGGTGACATCTAACATTTGAAAGAAATGCAAGAAGAGTTAAATAACTACAGCAACTCAGGCAATATACAATAGCATAGTGCATTATGCACTAAGCTGTGAAAAGCAGTCTATGTCTAACAAAAAAGCAAAGGATACCTTAAGACAAGATATTCACTTTGAAGTCCAAACGTAAATTGTGATTTGCAGTTCTCATCCATCATGACATGAGCTTCTACTCAGAATGTAGAATACCTGTTGAGCAGTTTTACTCTTGGGTTTGTCTTTCTTGTCCTTGCTGCCAAGGTTAGCGAAGGGGGAGTCTGAAGGGGCCGCGCCAATGTTCGAGGGGCCGCCTTCAGAGTCCGACTGGCCAGCAGCAGCAGGAATGTAAGTGTGCTTCTCTCCATCCCAGTACATGTACTGCTGTGTGTGGGGATTGTAGTAGTACTGCAAAGAGCAAGGGCACAAAAAAAACGCTGAGGAGGAAGTCATGTACAGAATGCGATTTCAAAAAGGAGGGCAACATTTAGACCATTTAGACCGTTGTACATCCATCACTTGTTACCTGGGAGTTGGGGTCATAGTAAAGCCCTGTGAGAGGGTCGTAATAGAAGCTGGAGCTTTCATCATACTGGTATGTGGACACGTCTGGCACAGCTAAAGACAAAGATGCAGAACAGTTACCTCATAGGTCCATTTCAAAACTTCTAAGTGATCATAAAAGGACAGCTTGACTGTCTATCTGCAGCAGCATTGTGGTTCAGAATTACCAGCTTACTCTGCCAGAAAACTGTTTTGCATGCCTGATTTCTTCCTTTTATATAATACATATATATATAAAATACTGGGTAGATTAACATATCTGTCACAAAAAAGGTACATGTAATAAACTCTCAATCCGAACAGGAAGTAAAGCCTTACGGTATTGGTGCAGCTCGTGTTCGGTGCCCGGGGTCGCAGGTTGGCCGGGAGCAGCAGGTTGTGGTTTCCCCACTATCTCAACCTGTGGAGACGAAGAGATCAGTGCTCAGCCCAAAGCCACTGCATGAGACATTGCAAGAACACAAGAACACTAAATAATATTGTACCTGCGAAACCGGTGCAGTAGGTGTGGCGATGAGAGCCGCCTGTGTACCAGAATGAGGCTGCTGCTGCACGCCTGCGGATCCCGACGTCCCTCTCTCAGCTGCAACACACAACGCAGGTGGCTGAGTTGTATAGCTTGTTTGGGCAATGTGCTCTACGTATTTAACATACGTTACACCAACCTTGGGCTGCTCCTCCTGCGTACGCCCCCATCTGTGCTGCTCCTACTGCGGGTAATGCAGCGACCCTGGCCTCGGCCTGGGCCTTGAAAGTTGTGCCATCGATCCCAGAGTATTCATTACCGTCCTGGTTGTACGTTACTGCTGCCCCCTGCTGATACACTGTTGTATCTGTACTATTGATTACGCTTGAACCATTCTGAGCAGTCTGAGTAGGAAAAAGATAAAAGATTTTTTTAACAAGATAAAAACACAGGGATTCAATTTCTAAATCTACAACATTTCATTAACAAGGTGTAACCTGCGTGACAGCCCACTGTGCAGCAGCTATTGCTGTGCTGGCCACCATGGCAGCACTCACTCTGCTGCCATCCGTCATGAATACGTCACTGGCAGAGAAAAGAGGCACAAAGTGGGTTTCATTGAGGGACATTTAAAAGCTTTCCAGTGCTGATGCAAAATACATCTCCAATACCGTCCCCCTTTAGTAGTTAAGACTATCAACACAATGGGTTTTGTATTAGAAATATTTTTGTGTAATAGCGTTAGTGTGTAATCTAAGCGTTGGGTGTGCATGTGTTTACCGTTTGGAGCCTTTGGCAAACTCCACCACAATTGCTTTCCCATCAATAGAGAGACTGGGCTGGAGAGCCTGCAAGATCTGCAGCAGCTGAGATGCTTCCTGTGAGCAAACAAACAGACCTGTGAGTAAGTGTTGGTGAATCTGTGTGCAACTCCCTCTTTTGTGTCCCATAGGGTAAAGATATTAGGTATGGACAAAATTTCCTATGATGGTATTTGGCAAGATTCTGTCCGTTACACTGTATATCAACGGTATTTTTTTTAAGCAAACCGTCATTCATTGGCGAAAAAAAGAAGAAGAAGAGGACCCCCGGCCAACTGAGCAGTTGTTCGCTGCTCGTTGAGCAACAGCTGCTTGTGTGGCGTGTCTTCCGTTGTGTCTCTTCCTGTTTTCTTTCCACCTACATTCCTCTTGTCTGCAATGTCTCTGCCGCTTGCCTTTTCTGTTATAAGCACTGCTTGATCAAAAGCTAAAATCCTCCAAACTCTTTTCAGTTTTTTAATGTACCAACATTTTTTTCTTGTTGTGATAGCGGTCTCGCTGTACCCAGTATGCAGTTTGGCAGTAAAATTTTAAAGATGTACGATTATTAGTGTCGCAAATGTTTATGGAAATTTGAAACTGCCATACCGCCCAGAGTTAGTAAATATCCATTTCAAAATCATAAGAACACATGAATGTGTAGCCTATGGATTAACCAATATATTAATAGGTGATCCGTCTAGCATACATGTGTGTTTCTGCCTCACGTTGCTCACCACAATAGTAGAGAGCTGCAGAAAGGCAAAGCCCCTGTTGAGATGGGTGTGCTTGTCCTTGATTAGGCGAACATTGGAGGGGGAGAGAGTGGCGAATGGAGCCAAAGCAGATAAGATGGTTTCCACTGCGGTATGAGGGCCGAGGTTTCTTAGGATCAGAGCTGGTGCAGGAGAGGATGAGAGTACGTTATATTCTTTAACACATTTAATCATTTGGGTACCAGATAATATGCAGAGCTGAAAATACATGTATCCCATGATGCCTCCCTTCTATAGCTGTGGAGCTATAGTGAGGTAATGAAAGATTCAATAAATTTGCATTCATCCATATTAAACAGTATTTTTCCCAATGAACAGACCCAAATTAATCCTTTAATAACATATATTGAGAAATAATAGTAACAAAAGTCCATGTTTGCTTTCATATATAAACATATTAATATAGTTAGCGAATGTTTAATGACGTTGGAGTCATCTCGTCATTTTTCATTCATTAATTAATTAATCCTGCACTAAAGCAGGTCTTTCTTAGAAGGAAAAGGAGATTGGCATGGAGGTAAAAGGTCAACAGATGGACTTACTGTCGGTGGGCACATCTGCCTGCTGTGTAGACTGTCCCGGGCTGACACTAGGACCCGAGGAGTGGTAGGGCGCTGGCAGGGGCAATAAGCCTTGTGCTCCCTCCTTTTGAAGACCGCTGAGCAAATCCCTCTGCAATTGGGGCAACTTCAACTCAGCCTCTGGGGAAAAAAACAAACAACATGCATTATTATTTGATGTGAGAGCACGTATGTGGTTATAGGAGGCGAGTAGTTCATATTACCAGTAGCGGTGTTCATTTTTACCTGATTTAGGCACACTGCATTTGAAGCACTTTTCTCTCCTTTTAAAGTTTTGCACACCACACTGTTGAAATGTTACATGAACTACTGTTAACAGTTCGTTTAAAAGAATCCGCCACTACATTGATAAATACACATGCATACAATGCACAAATAAACGATAGATGTCTGTGTATGGTCAGCACGCAATGTAAAACACACAACCTTGTTGCAGAGCCAGTCCTCATTGGCACGAGGTTTTGGGTCACTGTAGTGCATCGACACTCTTTGTCCCAGAATCAACAGCACCGACTAAAAAAAAAAAAAAAAAGAAAGAAAAAGAGGGAGGGGGAAACAAAGAATGATTATCAGTGATAATTAGGCCAAACATGCCAGAGAAAGGCCTCAGCTCACAAGAGATGAGAGAGAATGAAAGGGACGAGAGGGAGAGGGGCACAGAGAGAAACAGAGAGTAGAATTGAGTCTGAAAGAAAGAGGACACCAGAGAATTGCAACCTTCAGCTTTAGAAAATTGGGACGGACTGAGATGGTGTATGTTTAGTGTGTCGGTGTCCACTTTTAAAGAGGACACAATGTGTCTTTTTTTCCAATTGTGTCATCCCTCCCCCCTGAAGGGGAAACCTTTTTTTTCCGCAGTTTTCCGCACATCCCATCCCTTTGTCACCACCGTCATCCCACAAATAGGGAATGGCTCCATCCTAAAGATGTAATAATGGGGGATGACCCAGATAAGAAAGATTCCAAAACAAGAAAATGAAGTACTATCTTGATTCAACATACAATGGACCATTGGAGAGCGAGTGATAGCATGTCACTGGAGAAAGAGGAGACCCCTATAATAGAGGAGCTTGAATTGGGCAATGAGAAGTGAATGTGACTGGGAGAGTTCACTATGAAAACTATGCAGTAAGGTCAACAAACGTCAGCATGATGTAACACGCATTTGCCTGCTTGTGGAATTTTGTAAAAGTTGAAAGACCTACCTACCTCAGGGACAAAAATCATTTCCTCCACCCCGTGTGTCTCTAGCATACTGCAATGCATCACGTGCACATGAGGGGGTATGATGTGACTGTGCATTTTTCCTGATGTTAACATATGTATGTATGCATGTATACATGTGTATGTGTGTCTGTGTAGGGGAGAGTGACCTGGTTGGTCTCCATCCAGCGGGTGGCCTCCTGTATGACATTAAACTCGACGAAGGCGAATCCTCGGCTCTGACCTGGACACCGCCCAGCGCCATGGTAACCGAACAACAACAACAACAACATAACAACGCAGTGAGGGTTAGTGCTTCATGTCCAGAGGAGAGAGAAAGAGAGAGAGACCCTTTAGCAGCACTAATTAAATAAAGCATTACTTCCTCTCTCCCTTGGAAGTAACACACCCGACAGCCAGTTGGAAAGCCGCTGTCGAAATTCTCGGCAAGGGTGGGAGGACGCAGTGTTTAGTATCTCAACTAAAGGTCAAGGAAAGAGGTAGAGAAAGAGAGAATCCTACCCACTCACTAGTTTGAGCTGGAGCTTTTTGGCTTTCATAAGTGGAGGCACTCAGGCACCAACACACACACACACACACATGCGGGCATATACGGTCTTGAGAGTGCAGCATGAACTATAGGGCAACCATTTCACGAGGTGGAATGCTCCATACTGTCCATGCATTACTATACTGGACTGAGAACATATTACGGAACATATTTAGATTCATATAATGTATAACAATACTGAACGTCATGTAAGATCATCATTTAAACATGAAAAAAAGAGGAGGGCCTTATCCTAAACAGTGATGTAGGGGAGGAGGGTGGGAGAGGCAGAGCAGTGCGGAGGACTGTAAGGGCACCCGAGTTAGATAGGCACACCTTGCAGACAAACAGTGTGTTAGCAAAGAAGGGAAGCTGGTGGGACAATGAGCTCAATGGAAAACCTTTGGGAGAAAAGAAGAGCTTTTCCGGAGTGGCATGGATGACCCTTACATAACTGAGAGGCAGCTGCAACGTTTACATCCACACACTTGCACAACCAAAATAGCTACAATGACAAAGACCATCAAATGCACTCGGCTTCCGCTGCGTAGTTCTCAGTTGACATTGGTATGTTTGTGAGCATTGTTTAACTACTTCAACTTCACTTCAAGATGGATGAGGCAGAATCATGAAAAGGTAAGAGACGAGTTGAAAGAGACAAATGAAGGCCATGGAGAAATGATGTAAACCGATCACTGTGTGCATGCATTCTGGTCCTTAATAGGCAACAATGGATAGAGGTCTCCTTGGAAGCATGCGAGGATGATTGTTGCCCAGTGAGCACTAGCCAGAATTCAGACACAAAACGAAAACAAATCCAAGCAGGAATCGCAGCAAAAGCCCTTATGGGTGTATAAATATAGGATAGAATTTCTTTGCATCTGCCATCTAGCCAGCTGTCAGAGTATGAAGAAATAAAATGGTAGTAAGAGAGAAGGCTGACAAAAGGGAGAGCACTTATTAATACAAGAGAGGTGACTGAGCAAGTCAGGGAAAGTCACCTGAGAGGAAAAAGCTGGTAATGAGTGAGTTTGACACAAAAGGAGGATGAACATCTAGAAGATTAAAAAAAAAAAAAGATTGGAGGCAATGTACAAGTTTTTACCTGAGGATTTGTTTCTCATGAGGCGAACCTCTCTGGGTTGGATCCCCTGCTCCTGGAGTTGTGCTCGGATCTATGAACACACAAACATGATTGCATTTCAAACAAACTGACTGCAAGACCCAGGCATCAATAGACGATTTGCAAAACACGCACTAACCTCATTGGTGGTGACGTTGGGTGGCAACATTCGAAGCATTATGATATTGCTTGGCCTCTGGTTATGGTCTAGGTCTGCGCGGTAATCCTGGTCCAACTCCTCAAGGTACAGGTCTGAGGCAGCGCTTCTCTCCTCGGCCCCCACTGGAAAGGCCTGCATGGAACCGACACAAATGATCAACAACTAAATAAAACAGGAGCCGTTCCTCAATGGGGATGAACTTGTAGCGGCTTACCCTCCTCTTCACGGCTGCACGGGAGAACCGGTCCTCCTCTCTCGGCCTTTCAGCATTGTATTCCATCGGTTCAGAATGAGCACCGCCACAACCCCAGTTGCCCTCCCTGCCCGCTGAATGAGGTGTGCTGTTCTCAGGAAAGCCTCTACCACCTTTACCCCGACCCCTTTCCTGCCGACCAGTCAACAACTGCTCAAACTCCCGTCTGGATCCCTCCTCCTCTCTCCGAAGCAATGGAGGGGCCAAATCCGGCTGCGACTGAGCGCATGGGGGCCACAGGAGCCCCTTCCCCCCACGGCCATTTCCTCCCTGGTGAAACCCCAAACGGTCCTGTAGACGACCTGGCAAGAGGTCGGGGATACCCAGTGATTGATCTTCGTGGCCGTACATGTCCCCCTCCGCTCCGCCATCATATCCCACGCCTGCGTCCTCGTCCTCCTGGCCATAGGCTCGGTAGTCCATGTCGCAGAAGTTATGATCGTTGTGGGTGTTGCCATAGCGACCTGTGCGGTCCCCTCTGCCACCCCTGAAGACCATGAAAGACAATGTTAGTTACGTTGGACACGTGTTCTCTTTGAGATGGAGAGGCAAGGAAAGAAAGTGTAGCTCACCTCCGCTCAAAGTCCATGCTGATTCACTGACCGCTCCCGATCTGATCCTTTCTATTTGGTTACAGCATCGGAGACCCTAGAAGTACATCAGCTATTATAATTTGTCAACTAAGATTAAATAATCAGGAAAATGGAGGTCAGCTCTGCTGATTGACGGCTCAACGAACTCTTCTCCCGGTCCCTGCCATATTACTATTTGATTACAGAATGGAAAGATCCTGGAAGTAACATTACACTTAAAAAGTTTGTGCTTTTGAACAAGCAACATTCACGACAATGGCAGTCAATTTAGCTGCCTTTCAGAAACAGTCATCTCAAATCGTCCAAGAACAGGCCCCCCCGGGGTGCATAGAAGTGATGTGCACGGTATGCGTTCACTCCCGGCAGGAGGCATTCGTTTTATTCTGTCGCCAGGTTATCTGCATCTTTGAATACTGCAGCCTCCTTTAACTTTGACTGATATTAAACGCGTTATACATGAAAACTCGTATACAAACCGAGTTGAAGCATATCCCGGCATCACTAATAAGAACGCGTGTGCATGCCGAACCTAACTAAGCAAAAAGGAGTTTTAAACAATGACGTGTGACGGTCATCTCTGTTAGCGGACAAGCTAACTCGATTAGCATCTGGATGGCTAGCTAGTCCAAGCAAAAATAAAGCTGTTTCCAAAACCGTTTGTCCCCGTTGGTAAACACATTAACGTCAGTATTTGTAATAGGCCACAATCTTACCAGCGCCGCACGTAACCAACAAGAGTTATTTTAATGTCACGTCGAAGCCCAGGTGAGAAGTAACGTTATGTTTTATTTTTCACGGAATACAGTGTAAAATGGCCACAGCACGACAACAATTCCGAGAGGGAGGGTACAGATACCTGACTCTGGTATGTGATTAGCGGTTGGAGAGCGAAAATATCAATGACGACGATGATTGGACGAGGGAAACACGCCAACCCAGAGTTGTATAGAGAGTGAGTCGCGTCAGCGGAAGTGTACGTGAAAGTCATTTAGTTCCAAGTAATATTTAGAACCATTGATTTTGTAGAAAACAGGCAGCAAGACAAATTAGTAAAGGCACAAAGAGCTTCAATCTGCCATAATTACTTCCGTTCGTAATCATCTCTGTTGACTCAAAGTATCCAGGATCTAAGAAGACAGGCAGAACAACTGATATATTAATGTATGTGTTCTTCATTCTTTATCAATTTCACTGTCATTTTAGATTAATTTCCAGAACCTATGACTTTATATGGTCACTGAGCTATTATAAACGTTACGATTATATATCTGATTATATATAACTTATAATTATATTCTGAATTAATTTCCTTTTTAAATTTAAATCGTTTAATAAATTCCTAAACGTATTTAGTGATAAAAAGTATAAGAGTAAACGTCCATTATGCTGCAGCCCCATGGCGCTACTATTATAAACACTGCTAACTTATAGGAACTATCGCGGAGCTCATTGGGCCTACATTGCTTTAAAAAAAGGAAATTGGTCCTTTTGCAGTGAACGGAGTTGACGTGACTCTAAATAAACAGCTCTGAGCCAAGTCGCCCAACCATTCCTAATACACTGCGTGGCATTTATTGATACAAACAAGGGGTCACAAGTTGTCAAAAAAAGTTAATTAATCCAAGAAATTAGATTGTAATCGTTATTAATATAAATAATTCCATACAAAAGAAAAAACTATTATCAGCTTTATTTGGGGAAAACAATCCGTAAAGAAAAACCATAATAGGTCACAATACAAAAAAGGCCCATCTCCAAAACCATTTTAGCCTTGCACCCCAAGCATTAACTTCAATTAACTAAACGGTTACAATTTATCATTAAACTGACATAAATTGATCATAACAGCAGGATTAAGTAAACTAATTAAGATATACTAAGAAAATTAGAGACATCAACAATAAAAAGTTATAGTACAATACAGACAACATCATTGAAGAAGGGATGGGAATAGAGTAAAAGGCAAATTCGAAAAACACATTAACATCTTACAAAGCTGTGTAAGACATACAGTACATGATAGACATTATGGTAACAACACAAATATATAATCAATCTGAAAGAATATTCAACTTAACTACATCACTCAAGATTTGACCCACTGATTAACACAATCAAATGAATTTCCTGTACACACAAAAAAGGTCCTAAAAACTCATGTTTAACCTGATTGTGCCTCTAGATATACAATGCCCAAAGTTTCTATGTCACTGAGTAGCTGTTAATTCCATTACCCATCTTCGTCACAAAAAGTGGTCATCATGGGTAACTTTGGCATGGAAACAAAGGAGTTAGGTCAGTAACGCATAAGACCTTACCATGCATACAGTACATAGACACACATGTTAATACACACACACACAAAAAAAAATCTACACACATTCACCGCATGCAGATCTGCACTGGAGAAAGCAAACCACCATACAGTTGCGTGCGCAATCACGTGCGCAAGCTCGCTCACTCACACACACTCTCTCTCTCTAAAGTACAGGCAAGTAATTAGGTATGGGAAAATATATCATACAATCTAGTTTAGGCATACCTCTGCATAGCGCCCGAGTCAGAATATGGGCCTGAATGAGCATAGCCAATGACAGAGGCGGGCGGGCGGGCAAGGTGGGGTGAGGTGGGGTTAGGGGGACATTTTCAAATGTCATGTGTGGAGACTCCAAATTAGAAAAAAATATCCTAGCTTAGTAATTTCAATTTCAAACCCACAACATAATCTTCTTGGCCGCTGCTCTCAAGGCACTACACGTAGGCGATACTGTGTAAAATCCACTTTGACAAAGTCTTAATTAAAAACCAATTCTATGTTAATGTATTTTTTCCGTGTGTGTCTCTCTCTCTCTTTCTCTCTGTCCCCATGGTCTTTGGCCTGCTGAGGACCCTTTCTCTCTTCATTCCCATCGTAGCACATTTCCACCACGTTTACAAATCGTTCCTCGCCACCTGCTTTTGGATCTGAAGGTTTTTGATAGAGAGCAAAATGGCACAAAATCCAATATATAGGCAGAGGAAGGTGTAGGGAGCCTATCAAATAATTTAAGACCTGCTTTACTTTTGTTGAGGATAAATGGTTGATAAGAAATTGAGCAACAGCAAAATGTTTTCGGCCCCTCCCCAATTTTCTCCCTTTCTATCTGTGCTTGAAGGCAGCTCCCTCTTCTCCCAGAGCCTATAACAGAGCGCAGTTGGACCTCCTGCCACGCTTCTTGGCCTGCAGTGCTGCCCGAGTTGCCATCTCAAAGACTTCCCTCACACCGTCTTTGGTTTTGGCAGAGCACTCCTGGTAGCCGTAGGCACTGATGCGGTTTGCCATCTCTTTGCCATCTTCGCATTTCACTGGCTCCTGGAGGCAAATGTCAGAGACAGACGGTTTACATTTTTACTTTGAAGCCATTATACTAAAACCTGATAAACAACACATCATTTTATATAAAAGGTTGTATTTTTTTCCTGTTTAAATCAAGAAAGCCAAGATGCAGAATCCCTTATATTTGAAGAAAAGAGAAACACAAACCTGTTTCATTTTGGCGAGCTCTCGTCTGGTGTGGTCATCGTTGCGCAGATCTTTTTTATTGCCCACCAGAATAATGGGAACATTTGGACAGAAGTGTTTCACTTCAGGGGTCCACTTTTCCGGAATATTCTCTAGAGCGGATGGAGCGAAAGAATGCGGGAATTTAGAGACATACGTTACAATCACAAGGTGTTTGATATGTAGTGGTGTGATTGTTGCCAATACAATACCTAAACTGTCAGGGCTGTCTACAGAGAAGCACATGAGAATAACATCAGTGTCAGGGTAGGAGAGAGGCCTCAGTCGGTCATAGTCCTCCTGACCGGCTGTGTCCCAAAGCGCAAGCTCTACCTGAGATAGATAAGATTACCAGTTAACGGAAGTTATACGACTGAGTCTAACAATTCTAAAGTATTCTTAAACTTTAGTTAGGAAGAAGAAGGTCGATGCTCAAAAGAATATGAAGATCCTTTCAATGTCTATCCCTCGATGTGGATTACATTGAACGTTTTTCTATGAGAAGTCAAACCGGAAACAATGATTCCCCAAAAAACATTGGGATTAATTTGGCTATTCATCATTGTGTGTGTGTGTGTGTGTGTGTGTGAGAATGACCCTTTGGGCTCTGCAGAGCTTAGTTTTAGCACTTTGTACGTCTCACCTGTTTGCCGTCCACCTCAATGTCTGCCACATAGTTCTCAAACACGGTGGGCACGTAGACCTCTGGGAACTGGTCCTTGCTGAAGACGATGAGCAGACAGGTCTTCCCACATGCACCATCCCCGACTATCACCAACTTCTTCCTGATGGCTGCCATCTGGAAGAAGAGACTCCCAACATAAGCAAGAACTAATATACCAGGGTGTGGCAGGTTTCTATGTTGCTCTCCATTAATAAATCACACCCAAACAATTGTATCACCCGTAACGTTTTAGGTAGTGGGTTGAACGGGACTATTTAACTTCACGGGGGCTTTACAAAGATTTCCGTCCTTCACCAGTTCTCTGGATGGTACATCTTGTTAGCAGTAGGTCAACCGCGAACAGAAAGTTTTGAAAAAAACAAGACATCTGAAGTTGTTTCTATCCCGGTGGCAAACAGGAAGGCGAAGGTAGAGGCAGTTTCCCACCTCCTGCTTGACAGGCTGTGCAGCGCAACGTTACAACGGGCCTGTCAAACCAGCTAACAGTAGCTAGCAACGCGGATAACGGGGTTTCACGGGGTTTTTAATGCTGTCATTCAACGTATTCTGTCGGCAATTACAACTGCACTATTCAAGGCACTGATGTGGTACTTCTGTGACTGAAACAAGAATCGGCATAAAGTGTAAAGTCTATTGTTGAGTGAGATTACCGCTTGACGTTCTGTGTCCGCCTTTCTCCTCTTCCTGACCGACCGGAAAGCTCCGCCCACTTGTAATACGCATGTGCAAGATGACGTCATTAGTCTAGTAACCAACATAAAATATAAACGTTTTTTATTTTATACAAATCAACAAATGGGGGTCAAAAAACCTTGATCAATAACTGCATGAAAAGTTTACTTCAGACTTTTTTATAGATTTTTTTTATTTAAGCATTCAAATATCAATAATGCAGTGGGTTACTTTCAATTGACAGATGTAAAAAAAAAACTTTATATATCTACAAATACATATGAATATACATATATACAAATATATTTAAATACAAATATATTTAAATTCAGAAAAGAGGAAAAATATAGCCCATTTCCGTTTCACTCCATATGAACGGAGATTAACAATAAAACAAAATGAAAGCATGCTTATAGAATTGGTGACAGATGTTTGCATATTGAGTGAAAGTACTGTACAATTTCACAAAATTGTAGCTTAAAATGAAATACTATATGTCACATTTGAGTTATCATATGCTGCCTAATATCTATTCCATACAATATTTTTCTTTTTATACTCAGGTACTCGCAAGTACAAATCCCAATCATCTTACACAAAGAGCTCAGCCTCATGTGCAAGTACACCGTATGGTACCCTTAAGGCTGTGTGCTGTCTGTCCCAGCTGTCTCGGCTCTGTCACTGAGACTCTCCGAAAGCATCTACACGATTCCAGAGGGCCCCTTTCAAAGAGAGCATGGCTTTGCTCTTGTCTTCAGAGATTATTCGAAGGCATGCTCACTGAGATTGAGCCGTGCATAAATGCAGGAGTTCCAGCACTGCTGCTTCTACGTGTTTCTATAGTCACTGGCTATAACGATCCTCTGATTGGCTGCTTGGCTCAGCCAGTCTCAAGTCTATTTCCTGACTGCGGTGGTGGTGTTGCTGCGCTGGTAGAACAGCACATATGCTTGATTGGTCTGAAGCTGGTGCTCAGAGACTGGAGACACACTGTGGTTGGGTATATGGAGAGTAATAATTAGAAACAGCTTGAGGTTTGAAGCCTCAGTACAGACACAGTCTTCAGTAAGTTCCGATACTTGTTAAAGAATAAGATCTGGGGGCAGGGGAAGCCTCACCTTGAGTCATTGTAGAAGCACCAACCATTTTGGTCTGAACAGCAGGCTGTGTAGTGGCCCATGTTCACCGTCCCAGCATGGTTACATATTGCATATAAATCGTACAGAACTGGGCCTGTGGGGGAAAACACACAGTGGACCTAATGACTTACTTGTTTTGTGTTTTCCTTACAATTCAAGGAAAAAATCCACCAGTTGCAAGAAATTCTGTCCAATATATGCCACTGTTTTTGATTGATATTTTATTGTAATTAGTTGATTATTTAATAACCAAAAAGGCTCGCCTCAAGCAGGTAAAAGGAAAAAGTGCATGGATGGTGTTTTTTTTTTTTACCACAGTCAGCAGGCCCATAGCGTCCGAGGTCCAGGTCAGTAAGTGGGAAGGACACGTACACGGTGCTTTTACTGATAGACCACCGCGACGTTGTGAAGCGGTTCAGATCTGAACGAGACCGTTAAGCATCACACGTTCTGACACAACAACTGCTCCAAGGTCAATTCTTTCTTTTTTGTCAAGGATACGAATCACAATAACCTGGGGGAACCTCTGGATGGAAAGCCGCTTGGTGCACTCGGTATGTCTGTTACACCTCTCGCACATCTAAAACACAGATCAAGAAACAAACATATTCATTTTTTAAAAATGAGCAGACACACGTGTTGTGTGTTAGGTAACATCCGAGCAGCATTTTCTTTTACCTCACTGTTCTCCTCAATATCAATATACCATCAAATAAGTCCCGTTTACACTCAATAGGCTCTTTGGCTTTCTCGCTCCCTTGGCACATACATACGGATGCTCTATTGCTGTATTCCCTCTTCGCCATGTTTACATTGTGCTAACAAGGTCCCACTGACCTTTGAACCCAAACCTAGAGACACGTGGTTGTGATGTATTGTGATCCAATGGTGTCGGGCATTCCGCGTCAACTTACAGGTGAGTTTTCCTTGTCCAGTTTCTCCTCCTGAGAGAAGAGCTCCAGGCACTCCCTCAGCGTGACCCCCCCAGCAGAGCTCCTCTTGGGGATGGGCAGCGATAGGTCACAGAACACATCGAATGTGTTGGAGTAGTGAGAGCACACTGAGCAATGCAGCGAGCTCCTCAGCTGGCCCAAGAACAGGTCTGCGAGAACGACGGGAGGGATTATCAGTAGGGGAGCGGAGGAAGACGATGGATCACAACCACTGGATTTCTCTTCTCACCGACGATCCCGCTGTCATCTCTCTCCAGGTGCTTCTTCCACATGGCAGCCGCCTCTTCTGAAATCCTAAGGAAGACCGACAGCTGAGGGGTAAGAGGGATAAGGTCACGTGAAGGACATAAGAATCAGAATCTTTCACACGCACCTGAACCTGGCAAATTTCGGTTGTGGCTCCTTCCCCGTCCGTCTAACACAGGGCCTGCGGTTGATTTCCGTGTGCAGCTTGTCCAATAGGAACCTGAGGAACTCCTGCGCGTCCTGCTGACTGGGTCGAAGACAAAGATGAAACGGCCATGTGCCTCCATTACAGACAGCCATTTCTACCAGAGAGTCGAACTTGAAAACCAATCTTTTGGTTGTGGAAATATGCAGTTAAGGAAGGAAAAAGAAGCAAAAAATGAAAATGATCTGCATTCTCACCTGTATCCACTGAAGTAAGGTACCACTTCTTTGAAAACACTGTAAAACCGCTGCGGGTTTACGACTGTGCCCCCGTTGTTTACGTCCCAAAGGCCTGACAGCACCTGGGAGAAAGCTGGCGCAGGAACACGGGGCGCAATGAGAAAGCATGAAAACATGATGGGAGGAGGGAAAGCAGGATAGCGGCACACACCTGCCATGAGCTTGGCCTCCTCTTTGGAGAACTTCTCATCCCTGTAGGACGTGAGAAGGCAGTAGTCCCGCAGGCTGCGCGTGTGAGACAAACATTGGACTACTGCATTCAGGAAACACTAGTTCGGAGACAAAGTACAGGGAGAAAGTGTGCAAGTATGTGAAAACAAATGTATTCTAGTGAAGGTATTTCTTTCTAATTTAACACTTACTGTGTTTCCAATGTTTCTAAGGCCAACCCTCCCACTTCCTAGGGAGAGATGCTCTTTCTAGGAAACAAAAGCAATCGGAATAAAGCTATTGACCCAAACTACTGCTCAGGTCCCTTTACAAGAATACCGCCTTTTTTGTTCTCAAATATTTGACCCCTGGAGGAACGTGGGTACGACCTGTCTGTCTGTGCGTAGCGTTGCTAGAGCAGATCTTACCTTCTTATCTCATTAGCACAACAAGAGAGGCTAAAAGGAGTTTAGCCTGAAGCATTCATCCAATTAGAGACAAGGACTGCTGACAGGTGCTTAAACACGCGTGCCTTGATGTGTACTCTTTATTACTTACTCTACACAATACCTCTCAGTCCACGTTTAGGTGTGTTCCATGACTTCCACGTTAAAAACAAAGGGTTCCAGAAACCTGAGTTTTTACATACATTTAAGGATTGTCCACGTTTTGCCCACCTCGTTGTCGGCGACCAGAAGCAAGCCCATCAGCGAGGTGTAGAGGACGGACTGGGAGATGTCGGCCGTCTCTCTCTGCAGGCCGTTCTGTGAAACCAGGGTCCGACACAGGGCCTCACAAGAGCCCTCAACGTTGACGCCGCTGTCCCCTGGCATGCCTCAGTACTGTCTTCCACTTTCAATGGGACAGAGAGCTTCCCAAATAAATTAAAGTCAGGTGGTTTACAAATGCAGAGGACAAAGTGAGCAGAACATGACAGTGGTTCATAAAGTGCTCAAATTAGGAGGCATGTCATTAACAAAAGGTAAATCGCTATCTTGTTTAGGTCGAGTTGACAGTGATAATAGCACTTGAAGGTCAGCTGGGAGAATCAAGGTCCGACAGACGGCACAATGAATGTCGATTTCTAGATATCAACTTCAGGGCACATGTTTACAAAAACAACTGTCACGATCTAAAGACCTTAAGTGTTGCCTGATTGAGGACTATAAATGAGAAGTAAATAACTTGCAACATTGCACGACAGCAGGTAGCAAAGCCAAGTTCACACTCTCACTGCAGCATCCCCACCGGTAAAGACTTCAATCTTGCAAACAAAGTTTGAAAATAATTCCTAACTAATGTTTCAGCATTAGCAAATAAACCGTGCGGTTTGGACTCACCTGATCACTCCTGGTCACTCTATCTGTGAACAAACTGTCCCAACCAAACCGTTCCCATCCCCTGCTGAGCTGTTAAAAATGCATAAGTGGACGTCTACTGTTTCACTGTGTGTCTGTAGGAGGAAACTGAAAGTCTACCTCTCTCTCTCTCTTCCCCCCCCCCCCCCCCCCCCCACGGTGCAAGAGGGGAGGCAGGGGCGGGAGGGATAATCATGACTAATCTTTTCTTTGAAGATCTTGTTTGCTATTTTTAGGAGGTGCATTTACAATGAGTACCCAAAATGTCTATATATCAGTTTATTTTAAAAAAACAACAGAAGAAACACATTATACACTGTAAATCCACATTCAGTAATACTGTTTAAGCTGTACAACAAACATCCCTACAATCACAACTTTCCAACAGCACATGCATGAACACTCAAAACCCACGTAGGGGAATCCCGTACGCGTCTAAGCACAGTCATCTTTCACAGTCTACATTTGGTTCTATCTCCATGTGCAGGTCACCTCCCTGCTCGTCCCTCTGACACGGTCAGCGGCAGGTGTGATCGGCCATTTCTGTGTCCGAGTTGAGGCTGAGCTGAGCTATGTGATACAGGGCGGGATCGGCGTGGAGGGAGAGCTGCGACTGGCTGGTCTGAGCGGACCTGTCCCTGGACTGGACGATTGCTTGGCGCAGACAGGTGATCCACTGCTGCCTGCTGAAGGAGTCGTTGGCCTGCAGGCTGTACGGGTGGAATTTGGAGCGCCCCCTGCTGCTCACACGGAAAAAGTTTTTCACTGGGATGGAAAGGAGAGAAAAAGAGGACGGAAATTGAGTGCAAGGAAAAGTAGCGTTCATTTCAGCTGACATTCTATTAATCAAGTTGAAGCCTAAATTGAACAGTCTTTATCCTGTTATACAAAAACAATAAAACATTACTGTGCTGCTGAAACCATTCATCATTTAGTTGGACAGAATGTTAATTGTCATTCAGTAACGACACTGACTGTTTGCTGATGAATTAGATCCAGACCATGTTGATGCCATCGATATCAAAAGAAAAATGCATAACTGCATCGTATTAAGTTTCGGTTACCTTTGTCATTTCCTCCAGTGAAGGCTCCCCTGAAGGTGCCCCCTCCACCGGGCTCCCCATCTGGGATCTCTTCCAGGTTTATCAAGGCGTTGGGCAGAGGTTGTCTGTACACATGGAACACCTGACCCCGCTCTCTGTCCTCCCCCGGCCTCGTCAGTACCAAGGCCAGCTCAAACAGGAATACATGCAGCCGCTGACAAAGGACACGTGCACACATTTAAGAAGATGATACAAAGTGCCCTTTCGAGCTAGAGGTCAACAAGGGGCTCGTTTTAAAAAGAAATAACCAGAAAGCTCTGAAAAGTTCTTTAAGTATATGGATCCATCCCGTTTCAGATGCTGACATTTTCAGTTGCGATATGAATATGTATCAAAGGAAGAACTTCGGAGAAACAGACGGTCATCTTTAGAGTAGTTAAACATGAGCAGAGGCGCTACCTGGCCCTTGTTGTTCTTGAGCTCTCCGTGGCAGTACAGGTAGCGCGACAGCTGGATCTCCTGTAGTCTCTGACCGTCCTCCAGATACACAAGGCCCTGCCTGTAGAACTGACACTCCGCCTCGCCTGTGTTCTTGTTCACCTCTGCCACGATGCTCTGGACCAGCTCCAACTGAACAGGACAAAGTATCACACAAAATTAATGTGGGTTTTATGGGTGGTTTTGGTCCCCCAACTGACGACTTTGCTGCAAAATATGTATGTTTACTATGATGCTTTTCAATATGAAATGTAACGCTGCCTCCTTATAACATGCTATTCATTAAAAAAGAATGTAACACACAGGTATATACATACACGTTTTACTGGGTACACAAAACATGTGTATATAAAACATATGAGAAAATTTAAAAAGGGAACTCTGGTCTAAAAGCAGCTCACATCCAGGATGCTCTGCCAATGTGAAGAGCACTCGGAACCTTTTAGAAGAACACGAGGGTGAACATTAGGAGGCCGACTCACAGCGTCGGGCAACGAGTCCTCGTCCGGGTGCTCTGGAGGCGTGCACTTCTGGATCTCCTTCAACAGCAGGGGGTATTTCACCAAACGGCTTCGAGGGAGGTCCAGGAAGTTCCACAGGTCCAGTTTCCTGCTGAACGAGGACTCCTGGCACAAACGAAGGAAGCGCTCGACTTTTTTCTCCTGCTTTTTCTGGTCCAGCAGGGCTTTGGCCCCCACCTGGTTACGGCAGTAGATAACGTAGGCCTCCAGGCAAGGGAACTGCAGCGAGAAATAACGCAACAAAAATGTGAAAAATGTGTAGGGATTAACTCGAGGACTCTGAATGAGAGCGGAACAAAACAGTAAATAGAGGAACTGAAGAGAGTGAATGTGGTTTGTGAGCTTTTCTCTCAGTTTCTCACTCACCCAGTTCATCAGAGTGGGCCCCACCTGGCCGATGGTCTTCCCTGATCCCCGCAGCCGGTCGAGACGACCCAGGAGATCTGATATTAGGAATGAAAACAACACTGTAGAATTCTTATTCATTCATGTCAAACCGCTGTCACTTCAGGGAAGCGACGAATGAGGAAATTGACCCAATTCAACCTCCATAAAGATGCATCATCAGAAAACTCACTCACTTGCTTCACATGGACTGTATGTCACCGCATGGCAAACGCTTGCAAAAGCTGATGTAATGATTGATGTTGGGTGTAATGAACTGAGGTCCCATTATATGTTTAGCAAAGAAATCCAATCATGGAAAGAAAAACCTTTGACATTAGTTTAAAATTTGAAATAAAAGAGTTGACACCTGAGGTGTAAAAATGTCAAAATGTGTCCAAACATCAGGAGTATTTTGCACTTCGCCCTCCTTTCCTGACCCATGCTTTTGACTTTCAATCAGTAGGTTGAAAGTAGTCTGGCAAGAAGAGGGGCCGTATACCTTGATGTAGGGGAATGAGAGAGTCCAGTGTACCGAAGATCTGTCCAAGCTCACTCTTTGTCATGATGTCCAGCGTCAGCATGGGCTCATAGTAAACCTGGTAGCACAGAGAGAGACCCGGGGGGGAGGGGGGGGTGGCAAAAGGTGCGTATGAAAGCACCAGATGCTTCAATCAGAAGAATGCCAATATATGAGAGCAGAGTTCAGATATTATTGTTGGACGAAAAGTACCTTCTTGACCAGACTGAGGTCATCAATGAGTTGTCTCTCGCCCTGAGTCAGTTCATAGATCACCTGTGGAGTCAACACACCGGACATGTGGATGCAACGCACACGGCGCACGCATGCGAACCTGTCGCTCTCGCAGCCAATTGTTCAATTCAGGAAGTTGAGGCTCGAGTGGCAGCTCACATCCTCTTTCAGAACGCTCTGCTTCTAGTGACCCCACCCACACTGCCAACCAGTTGCAACGCTTGACCCAGTGACCCCCCCACATCACATTAAAGCTACTCCTCTGGCTGGCCCCTCGTACCTCCTGGCGTTTGATCTCCTTTGCAGTGAGGTCATGACTCTCCACGGTGTCACTCCAGCACTGGCTGTTGCGCCGGCGAGGATACGACGAGGCCTTGGATCGAGAGCGCAGGGGAGCCGGGGGCAAAGGTCGCGCCTCCGTGCGAAAGCTAATCGACCGCTGTGGGAAAGTCGCTGGCGATTAGTTTTGTACCACAACAGATAGGAGCGCGTGTTTGTGCGCGTTGTTACCGAAATAGACTGTCCGATGCGTTTCAGAGCGGGCGTCTTCACCGGGGTCAAGACGCCCGTTAGGCTGTTGGACTTTACCACAGGTTTGACCCTTTTGTTACTGGGCTCCTAAAATGAAATTACAGTTTTAACACGATGTCTAAGCATTGCAACTATTACTGGCTGTACATTAAAAGATTAAAAAAAAAAAAATAACATATCTGGCTCCTGAAAAAAAACAAAAAAAGGAACAACTCACCTCTGAATCCCCCATTTGGTCGGACATCATCTCATCCTCCTCATCTTCCTCTTCATCCTGATTAAAATCATACAGGTCACAGCAGAATGTGCATTAGCTGAGCTTGTGAAAAAGATGAGAGTTCAGGAAAGACATGTCAGGGGGGAGATGCGCTGTTGCATAGTGCAGAGCTCTCATTTCCTGTGTGACTCTTTCAAAGAGGAACTCTGCTTCTGTAGTAAAATACAAGATGTCTGCCAGTTATTGCCACAGTAACCACATCAGCTGAATAGTTCAGTGTACAATGCGAGTGAGACACATTAAAATACCTGCTGGTAATATACATTGTTTTGTGACACATGATGATTAATGCAAAGCAGGTAGAACCAAAAAGTGGACAAAGAAGCTAAGTGCGACATGTGTGAACATTCAGAGGTTTGTGCTTCGCCTTCACGGTTCTTGTAAACGCTGCACTCAGCATTGTGGCCTCAAAGGTAAGGCTGGCTAGAACTTCCGCTGGTTAGACAACTCGATGGCAAGGTGACGCAGAGCCACGGCGGCTGAGTGCATGTCAGAAATCACTCACCTCCACGATTCTCACCACAGGATCAGGGTCTTGTTTTCTCTTCTTCTAAAGAGCAAAAATATAAAAGATTTGCGTTCGGTGTTTAAGTGAATCCATGCAATATGAGAACGGTCAAATAAATAAGGTAAATGGAGTTTACCCCGGGGATGGAGTGAGTCTCTAACATTGCAGTGCTATAAAAAAGAAAAAGAAAAAAAAAAGATTAAAGTTAAATTACTAGTAATGAATGCCGATAGATGTCAGCATGTCATACATTCCTCAAGTTATACTAGTACATTAAAAAATATTAACACTTAAACGGCTAAACAGTGAACAATTTAAAACTTTGTTACAATGACAAATATATACCAACAATAAGTATCATTTACGATCTGATGTGTCCCATCTGATCGCAGTAGCAATCGTTCGTGGAAACTGGTAACTTGCCATCAAAGAAAAAAAGTATCATACCAGGAAGTCCTCGTTTCTCCGGTCTCTTCTACTTCCATATTGCCTTAGTCGTCAACGCATCCTCACAGAAACCCTTTTAGCTTAGAAGGCTGTAAATAATCCAAAGTCTAACTGGATTCTTCTATGTCAGTAACACGCAGCAAGTGATCTGCAGAGAACTCGTCAAGAGTTTAGCGCAGTCCTTCCTCTTCACTTGTTTCCCTCCCTCATCTCACTCAACCACATCCTTTGGCGTTGCACATATTCATGTATCCGCTCAGAGGGTTCAGAAAACATGTTTTTTTTTACACCACTTTGCAAACAAATAAGAATACGCATCATGCAAAACGAGATAGGAGCCAAAATTACGAGGAGTAAACCACTTAAACTTATTACTCACTTAAACATATTAATCACTTAAACATTTTAGGACACGTGGGCGTTTCACAGATGTGTTTCCCCAAATACCTTTAATCATGAACGCGTTGATGAGAGCCAGGTCACACAGGAAAAAACACCACAAGTGATACATAACGATATTACCGTGGAAAAAGTTAAAGACCACAAATGGAGTTGTGTTTTTACATGTTTATTCACTATCACACTAAGTGCTCCCATTTCATCACCTTGCTGTTACACTTTTGTCATTTGGAATTAACAAAGTAGAAAGACCATTTACGATCTACAAGGTGTGTGCCAAAACTCTTTCAGCATCCCCCCCCCCACACCAAAACAATAGAAATGAACAAAACACAGGAAATAAAGAGAACGAGAACTGATGTCATGTGCAAGAGCCCCTCCGAAGCCAGAGTGCTCGATGACGTGGGTTCAGGGGGCGCCTCAAAACAGCGAGGGTTCCTACTAGTCGGGCTGTTTTCCAGTCAGGAGAGGCGGCTGACTCAGGTGCTTCTACAGTTGCAAATTTGGGGTCTCTGAAATAGTTGGGGCAGCGGCATGGGGAGGGGGGGGGTTATGGATACTCAATACACGCGTCACTATGTCTGGGATTCATAGCTGAACGTCTTAATTATAAAGGAGGTGGATCTTTGAGAAAGGGAGAAACAGTCATGTGGCATCGGGCCTACTATACAGGGGTTGGGGGAAGAAAGAGCAGGTAGAGTGACGAGGGGACAGGTTTGCCAGATTAAAAAGAGCCCTCCTGTAGAGCTGAACGCTAGTCGAGTTTAAGGATGTTTCAGAGGGACACTAGCTGGATTTAGGAGTACCAAGAGAACACTAAGGCTTAAACTGAGCAGAGAGCCTTTTGCTTCTGAGGAACATCAAGAAGTTCTGTATACGTGCTCCCTTGCACCAACGACACCCGTGACCCCACAGCCGAGCAACAACTGGACCCCTAACACATACGAGTATCCTTAAATCAGCTTACTGGGGCTATGTACACTCGGGCTTAAACAAAACCCAGGCCTAAAAAACAAAAACCGATTGATCCAAAAGAACTGACCTGGATGAACCCACCCCCTCCCCCCGAAATCACAACCTCAACGCCTCAATTACGATGCCAACCCTAGTCTCCCTCCTGCACTGCCCACCCTCCTGTGGGTGGGTTCAGCGTGGATCTCAGCGGATGGTGTATCGGACATAGGGCACTTCCACGTCTTCGTCCGACAGGTCGTTACAGCACAGCTCAAACACCAAGGCTTTCACGTGCTTGCCCAGCTTCTTTTTGGACACCTTGGTGACAATTTCCGTCATCCTACAAGACAGAGGAGAATGTACTTTTGACAATGAATAAAACACCATTTTTATTTTTTATTTAAGGCGCTACATCTAGGAAATACTCACGGCAGGTCGAGTCTCTCTTTGAGTTTGGCAGCAGGCATGAAGAAGGAATAGAGCATGGACACTCCCTGAGAAAGCATGGTGATCTCCAACTTCTGCTCATTCTGGGAACAGTGAAGAAAAGAAGAGGGGTCTGGTTTATTGTGGGTCGGGAACCACGCGGCGGTTAAGGGTCATGGATTTGAGGAGAGCGTACTTTAAAGTAATCCAGGAACTGTCGCAGTGTCATCTCCTCTCCGTTGGGCTGCATGCCAGCAACCTCGAAGCGATCCCACAACGTCCAGTCGTTGTCATAGTACTGCAAAGACAAAAGAGTATGGAGTGAGGCCATGGGGTCAGTCAGAGACAGCACTTAAGCTCTTTGATAAACGACAGATTAAGACCAGGGAATAAGTCCTGTTAAAAGCCACGTTTCTCCTCAGCACACACTGATAGCATCAGCATGAGAAGGTGAGTAGAACTCACTTACACCCAGACAGACAACAAGCATCCGCCTGGTGCATCGGTATTAGCATGGCGGTATCATCATCGGAGTGGAAGAACATAAAACAGAGTTTCAGATCTGACACTTGAGCACTGAAAAGGGGAACAAGGGTTCCTCCAGTGGGGAGCCATCGTAAAGCGCCTTAGCGGTTAATATCTAAGCAGCACAAAACGGCGACCCACCTTGTGTGTGGGAGCAGCGATGGGCTCAGAGAAGGCGAAGAAAGGCAGGGCCAAGTTCATGAAGCCGTTCTTGTAGGATTCCAGCTTCTTGTGTCCTCGGACGATCTTGATGAGCTCAAGGCAAACCAGACCCACCACTGCGGACGTAGTCGTGGCGATGGCAGGAATGATCTTGCCAGCTATCAGTTTGCTCTGCATTGGATTGTGATGACAACGAGCATAAGGAATTAAAAAAAAGGTGCTCAAGTCTAAATTCATTGGCTAAACATCATACTGCACTCAAGGCGGTTACCAATGAGAACACAGTGCTGACCCCAAGGTATGGCCCTCCCGGCCCAGGTTAACACTGAGACAATAGAAGTGCCTTTGATATCATTCAGCCACTAGATGTCACATATTCCCTCCCTAAGATTAGCTTTACATTTAGTTGCAAAAATGTCAAGACATGTTCTACAGATTTACTTAATGAGATTAACAGAATAACTGCTAATTACGCAACTTTGAACACATGTTGAATTTTTCAATAGGGGTTTAGCAACAATGTAATTTCTCTCCTCAGCACACACTGATAGCATCAGCATGAGAAGGTGAGTAGAACTCACTTACACCCAGACAGACAACAAGCATCCGCCTGGTGTATCGGTATTAGCATGGCGGTATCATCATCGGAGTGGAAAAACGTCTAATAACAATATTTATAATATATATAAAATCATTTCATTTTAACCAAAGGCAATGCCATAGAAATGTGCCCCCACCTTGTGTCTGTCTGTGGGTGGAATGTCGTAGTTCTCCGCTCTTAGGTTGGATGATGCTACAATGAAGTCCATGTGGAAGTTGGTGTCATCATCCTGTTACCACAAAAAAAGAAAAACAATTAGCATGGGTTGAGGTTACATTGAGCACCAAGAGAAAAATGGAATTGATGCCAGAGAAGAATCAGTAATTTGAAGAAAGTATGAACCTTCTCAAAGTCAATGGCGCACAGTTTGAAGTTGGAAGTCTCAGGGGACGGTAGCTGCACCTTCAGCTCCTCCAGTCTGCAGTCATCTATATAATAACAATACATTAGTTGTTCATGTGTCTCACAACATCTGAAGTGAGCCCTGGCCTCAAATCAAATGATCATTCACATGAACCATGTGCTGGCTGAATAGGTTTCTTACCAACAGAGGAATTGCTATTCTGCAGCTCCTGGTCTGAAACGTGGATTTTAACCCCCGAGCGCGGGGTGAAGGGGGGCACTTTAACATCCTGCAAGATCTTTACCACACCGGCACGATCAGTGCTGCCCTTCAGGCCGTATGACTGGGCGAACAGGTTGGCTCCTGCCACGACATAGTCCATGTGCAGCTCCTACAAAGGGAGAGCACTGTCAATATCCTGGGATTGGCGCAGAGAACGGTGTAGTGGGACTACAGAGGAAACATTGACCCATACTCACATTGCTAGTGCTGAACTCAAGTGGATGAGGACACCTCTTTGGGCCGGACCAGAAGGGGGCACCAGAGCTGGTTAACTGAAAGACAAACAATACAAAAAGGCTCAAGACTGGGTAAAGAATTCCTATTATATAATAATTTGGTCTCCATAACAAGAATTTCATTCAATGATAAAACTGGGAGGTTAAGGTTCATGGTTAATGTTAACCTGAGCCCTTAACTTAAGCAGTTTATTTTCAGCCTCAATGAAACCCGAGCCCTGAGTTAAGACTGCAAGGACACCAGCACGACAACATTTGTATTATACTGCGTGCTGACAGCCCTTCTCATAACCAAGTGTTGTACCAACGCAAACCACACGTGGAAATAAATAAATTTGACTAAAGATGACATTGAAAAAGTATATTGATACATTTAGAACGCTTGCTAACAATTTTCCGTAATGTTGAAGTTAATATTTGGGATGGTAGTGAGAAATAATTAAACTGGTAGTTGGGAGGCTGAACTGAGCGGTCTGTACCTGATCTGGGGGGAAGTTGTGCAGTAGCTGGCGGATGTTGTTGCTGTACTGGCACTGCCAGTGGTTGCGTGCCCAGGCTACACAGTCAGCCCAGCTGTGGGGGCAGTCTGTGACAAGACTCTTGTAAACTGCTTCCAGCACCTCCACAGGCTGAGCACCGGGAAGTTTCAGAGTACGCTCCATGAATTTAGGATCCCTGTAAGAACAGCCAGCAGAAGACTTCAAATCAAATCAGTTTTAAGTACTACAAAAGAGACAGCTGCTAAATATCAAACCCTAGAAAAACAGCATGCCCTACATTAGCCCAGTCAAAGATTTAGAACAGAGATGAGGCATGTTTATAGGTACTGAATAGACAACCATGAACTTCCACCAATACATGACATTAACGAAAGTGATTTGGCAAATGTCTTAATATCCGAGTAAACTTAAAAGTACCTTTAAATTATACACAATAAATGTGTTATGTAAATGAAGGCAACTCACGACAAGAATTGCTGGGCATTCTCTGGCGGCTGTTTAAATAGTCCCTCAAACTCATCACGGGCCCACTGAAAAAAAAAAAAAAAAAAGAAGTCATTGAGGAAAAATCAATACTACATCCAAGTACAGTACATTCCTTTCACATCTAGTTTGTGTAGTCTACGTCTGGGAAATAAAATAATTTACCCAAATTCATTATTGTTTGTAGGGTCTCTGCCTCTCAAGCGCCAATCATAGGAGAGCATCACTGCTAGAGTCTAACGTTATATACGTGGGTTGCAGCTTATAGTTTGTTAAGGGGCACAGGCTTACAACAGATCAAGGTTATGGATTTCATTTGAGCCCGCAGTGACACTATGTAATATGGGGAATTCTGGATTTATTTGGACCAAACTAAAGCTGGTTACTGTTTTAAGAGTGGGAAGACCAAGCTTGGTTTGTTTTAGTCATGTCGGACACCACCATTAATAATAAAAGCGTAATATTACTATTTGAGAAGTGGCTTGTATTTTGTTAGAGCGATATAGCTGCCACTATGCACAACTAAGCAAAACGTTGAATACATTCTTACTAAAAGCGGTTCCCGCTCGACATCAATAAATCTTCACGCACCATGCTAACATACGTGTTCGGTACACTCACTGACCTGCAGTGTGTGCTCAATGGCATTGGGGAAGTTTTTGAGGGTGCAGATGGGGATGGACTTCTCGGGTGGGTCTTGGCTGGAGCTGTACGACTCTGTGAGGAAGGGGATCACAACCTGGACATTTCCTTTGGTTCCCAGAGTACCAGACTCCAGTAAGGGTTTACGGTAGTACACGCAGCGCCGATCCATGTACATACCTGCCAACAGGCACAGACAATGACAATGAGTGTGACGTTAAGTTATAGATAGTCATAAGTCGAGTTTAAGATAACTACTTTAAAATGATTTAAATCTGTGTCTTACGCGCATCAACGTTGTCCAGTGCATTGGTCACTCCGTCAAGGCTTTCAAAGAAGTCATCGTCATAGACCCTCTCTGTGTCAGGGCCCACCCGGTTCTGATGACCCGTGATCCTGATGGAGGGGTTCATCTGCTTCACGGCAGCAGCTGCTGTGTCACTTTTCATTTTCTGTTAGCACATAGGAACGGTATTAATAGTGCACCAATTACACTTTCTGATGACATACATGCAAGTATTAGGATGTCAACAGGCCAGACTAAAACCAGTATAGCATTCTCACTTGAGTGACTTTACACAAGGAATTAGCATCAATAAGGAAATTAAAACAATCTGAGCTACATCTACCGGTTGTGGGTTCCTCAAATCTCGACTTCTATTTAACATACTGTCACCCTCAAATGCTATGCCAGGGTTTCCCCCACTATTACATCAGGTGGGGAAATAAAGGGGGTGTTTAAAGCTATACCGACCCCCCATGACCATAAACCTGAGGTTAACACTCAATGCCATGTATCAAAATTGTTTTTGCAATATCAATCAGTACCATGAAAGTTCATTGTATTTTCTTTAACACCATGTGAAAAAAACGCTGCCTAAAACAAGAATTACTCTTCCCATTACTCTTACGCATCATGACATTAACCGCAGAATGGATACCAAACTGGGGAAGTTACAATAAACAGGAAACCCACAACTGGCACAGCATGAAACTTAAATTCAAATTATAAATGGTCAATTAATTTGCACTTTATACTCCACAGCTACAGTCAGACAGGGTGGTGCAAAGATAATACTGACCGTAACATCGGAGGGTCTGAAGAGGAACTGTCTGTTGAGGTTTGATTTCTCTATGGTGTCCATGTCGGTCACAATGACCTCGCCATCCCCGCTTGCCAGTCCAATCATGGCAAAGTTTTTCAACAGTTCGCAGCCAATGGCCCCAGCTCCAACCTGCAATGATAAAGCCCCTCTCAGTGAGTAAAGCTATGTTACAATTTAATCAAAACATCTGATCAACAAGGAAGGCTTGCCATTACATACATTTGTCAAATCCCCCCAAAATTCACCTTGTATTATTAGATCTCTAAAGGTTTGCGGCTTTTGTCTGTACGTAACCCATGAGTGGAGGCCTCCAAAGGCTGCTACAGAGGCAACAGCCTTAAATCTAAGGGGAACAAATCACGACAATACTGGTGCCATACAAGTCACGGTTTAGCGTCAAAAATAGGCAGAGACTAATTGCTGATCATTGATGATACATATTTGCAGCTCCAGATTCAATAGTTACATTATAGCAAAGCTGCAGACTGTTTTATCTCATCCATAAAAATTAATTTGAACAACTCTGAAGCCGGTGTAAAGTCACATTATTCTAAATTCCATCCTTTTATTTTAAGGTTGTCTAGACCTTTGGGGGATGCATTATGAGCAGTCATTTCCTCTATGACATCTTTATTGGTAAAATATATACTACATAACAGAATATAAGCCGCTCACCAAAAACATGGATTGGTTGTATTAAAAGTTATGAGATTGGCGACAAGTAAAATATGAATGCTGATGTCCTGATGGCATTTTTAACATCACACTTTGATGGTCAACACTGAATTGTTAATAATCTGCATGTTGAACCCGAGGAGGAGTGAGTCTGTAAACACCAGAATGACTATAGGAGAAGCGTGGTACAAACACGGGTGTGAGCTGTCCACACAAGGCGCAAACACAGCACAAGACCCGTTTTGTCCATGCGAGATCCACGCTCGAGGACTGTCACAGAGAGACTAACAGGCTTCTCCAGTCACTCTTTCCAGATGTAGAGGCACGAGATGTCTGATGATCACCATCATCTTCGAGTTCCATAAGCATACAGGGCAATAGTGAGTAGTGTTTTCCACAGGTACACTCACCAGGAAGTAGCGCTGTTTGGCAAGCATTTCCTGCAGCTTGGTGCCAAAGACGGCAACCTGCCCATCGTATCGGCAGTTCCTCTGGAAGAAAGAGACAGCAAGAAGGATTTAACACCAATGCTTCATCATCACGTGCTCCTGTCCTCGGTACAAGGGGGTGGTGCTGTGGACGCCTACCGGGGCGCATTCTTCCTCTGTGAGCTCGACACCTTCCTCTTCAGCCAGGCACTCCAGGGCATCAAAGTACAGCCACTGCATTATTGGCATGAATTTGCCAGTGCATGCCTAAAACAACAAATGGGACATGGACATTGTAACGGCGTATTTGTGACAAAAACTAGTAGTTTCTGCTTCATTTGGCCAAAAGTTACCGTTTAAAGGGTGTTGTGCTACGTGATGCATCTTTAGGTTCTTTCCCTTTATTCCTATACTCCTTTGACTTTCATAAAACAACTTATTATCCACTACTAGTGACTGGTAACAGACCATGATCTAGATTTTCCGTTAATCTGTTCTTAATAATCCAGGCTCGATAAAGTTGACGTTGCATTTATGACGCGTTTATCAAGAGATTTGTTATCGCTGTGTTCTCATATATTGCGATTTAAAGCCTATATTATACAACTGTGGAATGAATAATTCACCTGCGCTGTTCCGTGCGTGTACAGACGAGTTTTACAAACGATTTGTCAGTGCAGTACATGTCCAAACATGTCAAAACAATCACAAAGGCTAACTGCAATCTAAAACGATATCCCATTTCCTTACTGTTCATGGGAGTAAACCAAAACAGGAATGAATCGACCCATAACTACTGCAAGTCCATTTCAATTAGCACAAAGTGCACTACTGACCTTCATCACTTCCTGTGCAGCCAGACCTCCAATGAAGGCATTGACAGGGGCCAGGTCACCAGCAGCAACGAAAGACAGCTTTTTGATAAGAGCTTCATCCAACTGCTCCACTTTAGCTGACCCCGTCTGGGCAGAGTTCACCTCTTTGGCTAACGTCAATAGCTCATCTCCATCCGCCTGGAACACAGAGCTCAGTAGGTTACAAAGAATGCTTCAGAAAAATCATTAATAGAATTGAGTAAATATAGACATGCAGTGCTGCAAAAGGATTCACAAGTAGTGTGGCAACGATTTTAGTTTTTCATGTAATTAGAGAATGACCCAATAACAACGTACCCGAAGGTTATTCCACCAATACATTAAAACATTGATCATCCCGCATACTAATTAAATAAATCTAAAAATCAAACCACTTGTGATGTTTATAATGATAAATTTAAATAGATTTACCTGGTTCCAAGGGGCAGGAAGGCGGTTGTGTTTCTTCTGGAAGGCATGGATAGCCTGGAAGCCCACATGCAGCTGTCCTGGACGCTCAAACTTGGCAAAGTCTGACAGTAGGAACTCTGGTTCAGCAATGGATGAAGAGATGGATTTCTGCACCCAATGGTGACAGCAAAATTAAATAATGTTTTGGAACCAGTATTGGAATAATGGAGGGTGCAGGGGCAAAAACACCCACTATGTTACACTTGTGACAAATGGTCGATTACAGTGGTCCCCAAACCTTTTGTTATATACTCAAAGGAGGCCCTAGGGACATTGTAAGATCCCCCTCCCCCTAACCATTTTATCCCCGCGCCAGTGTCTTTTTTAGCTGCGTGTCTCGTCATATTTCCCTCCTTCTGCCTCTTTGCTGGGAATAGTGTTAGGGATGAAACAACCCCTGGGGCAGGTCGCAATCCCTAGTTTGGGAACCACTGGTTCATAATGCATGAAATAAACAGGTGGAAAAGGCAGCTACTTACAAAGGAGATTTTCTTGGGCATCTTGACCTGGGAAACGATGCCTCCTCTAATATAATCAGAAAAGCCAGTTGTCTCACAGATGCTGAAGGTGTAGGGACCTGGACAGACAAAATCATGTAGATTTATAATACTAAGGACTACACTAGCAAAGCTGTAGTTCTTTTTTCTTTAAATAGAAACACATCTTACCCAGAACTTTAATTTCCACCGGCTGGCAGCCATTGAGCTCCGTCATACCCTGGACCTCTGTGAAGGTGACATAGTCTCCGCTTTCAAAGCCATGACGAGCCTCATCGAGACATGTCACAACGCCTTGGTTGTCCTGGAGAAACGAAAAGCATACAATGTCAAAATAAAACGTGTTCTCATTTGGCCTCACTCAGCAACAAGAGGTTAGATTTCAAAGGACTAACCTTGGTTATCATGGAAATCATAGCAGTCAACGGCTGTTCGCCATTGGTGTCAAACACCAACATCTCATCGCCAAAGTCACAGAATAACTGGCTACAAAACAAGAGGTAAAGATGCACATTAGATACTGACAGAGCGGCTTACATTACATGTGAATGGCAAAACAACAAGTGGGGATCAGAATCTTACCCAAACAGACCACGCGTGTCTGCGACAATCACACTGATTCCTTTGTTGTGGCAGATGTCCCCCAGTTGCTGCTGCTCTTCCAGAGTGGAGTTTGTCAGCACTACCACCTAGGACGCAACAAGAGACCAAATTCAATCTCTGACTTTACTCTCCTTTGCGACAGCCGGCAATTGTTTTGGTCTCAATTATACCTGGAACTTTGTTAGATAGTCTTCGGTGAGGGCTTCGGTGTAGGCGGTCACAGGAACGTAGTTGTTGAGTTCCGCCAGACGGTGCTGACTCACCTCCGCTCGGTTCTTCCCCAGGTCCTCCTCCCGAAGGTAAAACTGACCCAAAAATATCACGTCACAGAATATCCAGTACGCAAGTCATTCAAGCTTCTGTGCCATATAAGGAGAATATACAGACATACCTTGTAAAAAACTAAAAAAACAACTCAACTAGGTTAAAAATTAAACCTTAAAAAAAAAAAAAAATCAGCTTTTTCTAAGGAGGGCAAGTATAGAATTATAAATGACAACTTGATTGCTCTATAAAGGAAAATGAAACTATGGCATATGCCAGTGACTAAAATTGAAATACCCAAGATTAAAATGTTTAAGAGTGAGAAATTCTACATGGAGCAATCCTACATGGGGCTTACACCCATACACTTCTGTGAGGTCAGGAGGGATCCTTGCTGAGCATTCTGATTGAACACCTGAGCAGTCTATTCACAATGGCTTCTGTCCTGACCCTAAATAGAGAATTCAGGCCCACAGGCTTGCAGACATAAACAATCCGTCTGCTGTAATCATGCCTTAAAACAGGCTTTAGCTCTATGATTATGACCCAAAGAGGCCACCCACTGATAAATCTGGGTCACCCCATTGTTACCAAGGGGGGGGGGGGGGTCTTTTTGGATGGCAACAATGCTACGCAACTGACTCATAACAGAGCCACACAGGACTTGAATTAGGCCAAAATACAGCACAGCAGATACATCTGCAATCAAGAAGACAGAGGGAACCACTGAAACAAATAAATACTACTATGGTGCTATGGTAACGTAATCAACAATAGTGGTCCCATTGACACGTGATGGAATATAACGTTAAAGTTAGTCAATACCTTCCAGCAAATGTTTCGTGATACAAGTTAGCTTGTGTCTATCGAGACATCGCGTCCACCCAAGTTAATGTTTGTAGCCAAGTAGCTTATCGGCTTGTTAACGGTATTCATCACATAACATTAATTAACGCAGCATTCTGGTACACATGCAAATCCCAGTTTACAGTTAACGGTTAATTGCCTGTGGTGCCTTAGCTACGGGTAGCCGAGGCGCAGAGTTGAAAGGGTTCGGCTAGCAAAGAGCAACAAACGTTAACGACTACCAGTAACGCAGATCAAACGACTGCGTAGTTGTTAGCTTGTGTGCGGTTAGCTTTGGAGCTATCTAGCCAGCCAACGACTTTTTCCTACTTGTACCGCTACGTTAGCTAACTGGCTAATGTTAGCCAACTAGCTGAGGCTAACACTACCAAGACGAGAGCTTACACAAGTGTGCAGAACTTACCACATCCGATATTACTCGGCCTGATCTGTAGTATTAAACAGTATGAAAACATGCAAGTATGTGTGCATGCCTCCACACACCTGAGAGGAGAGGTCTCTCCATTCTGCAACTCCTTGGTCATGCACGGTGACACCTTTTACTCCTCCCAGGATGACGTTCTTGGCTATCTCCACTCCAAGACCTCTCATACCAGAGATAAGGACATAGGAGTTCTGCATCCGCTTCATAGCCTCATGGCCCAACACGTAACTACAGAACGAGAGACAGTATCATGAGCATAGTAAAACATCCAGCCCAAAAAGAAAGTCAAGGACAAAAGTGACACGGAGATCAGACTTACAGTTGTCTGGAGTACAGGCCTTCATCAATCTCAGCATCATTGCCATTCTTAGCCATGCCCTGGGAAAAACAGAAAGAGGGGTTGCAATTAGTTTAAACAAGCTTTACCAAAACTGTCCAGTGTATACTATGGGTTAGTGCTTACGTTGGCAGGTGTGTGGGACAGATCAGTTCTGACAGAGTTAGAGGAGGAGCAGTGGGATCCCGTCTTCGTCTCTGTTCCTGACAAGCGACGCTTCTTGGACAGCGGCGAGCTGGACATCTGTGCAATAACACACCCTGTTAAAACTTTTAGATTCATTCATTTGTAACTGATAACACAACGGCTCCAATGATCACATTGTTTAAGAAAAATAAATTCAAATCTACAAATGAGTCAAACACGTGTGACTTAAGGCCACACTTCCAGTACAATAAAGAGTATCCAAGCTACGTGCTGTCCAATCCCCTTAATGTTGAAGAGGATTTCTAGTCCAGGGAGCAGCTGGGCTGGCTGCAGGCCAAGCACAGATCTGCTAGGAAACGAACAGACCTTGGGAAGGGCAATGAATAGCAGCATTATCACCATCCATGCTCAGCGACAGGCCTGGCTGGTCACTGCTATTGTTCGTTGTACCGGCCGCAAACAACAAAAAGCGCTGAATCGGTGAAACTTCACTGCGGTAAAGTGAGCGACACCTCGCCGCGGCCCGCAGTGGTGGAACACGCGCGCGCGCGCGAGGTAGGTCTGCAGTTCTAGCAGGACCGTGGTCAACATAATCTTTGCCAAGATAATATATCACGGTAACGGTACATTGTGACTAACTACTCAATCCTGACAAAGCCAGTCCCTGCGGGAGGGTGAACCAGGCCGCAGAGTGTCTTACACCTCGCCGCTGCACGGTGAACGCCATCGCCGACAATTTCCGCATCAAATGCTCATCGACTTGCTTCCTAATAAAGTCAAACTCATCCGCTTAACAACGAAAAATAACCTTCCAAATTGTGATGGAGGAAGTTTGGGACAAGTATCCAACAATAACATTACAGCCAGCTTGGAAAAACATGTATAGACGAATTTGACTATATGGCGAAGGGTCACGGTTTGTTGAAATCGAAAATGAAGGCACCGGACATGATACAGCACCGCATAGAGCAGCTCCTCTAGCGCTTTGTTGGAAAATAAAAAAATAAAAAAAAACCGTAACGCTGCATAGCCGGAATGAGCAGTTTCGCGTATTTAAAGCGTTCAGATACGGTTACGGCAAACGGAACCGTCCGTTGGGTCACGTGCTACTGATCAGTTCACGTTAAGTGGCTAAATGGACCCTGGCCGGGACATTAATAACTTAAGAAAAGGGAAACCACCACCCTGCTAGTCTGCCCCGTAACGTAACCAGCTCGGCCTAGGCCCAGAGCGGAACACAACTTTACAAGCTAGCGAATCCAGCGTTAGCTGTATCCTACCTGCTGGCGAAAGACACCAACGGGTCGATCTTTGGACAGACAGTCAGCAAAACGCCATCGTCACAACAACTAAACACAATCCATCATCAAACTAACAGTCAATGTGGCAAAGCAAGATAATAAAATGCGAATGGAACCCTACGGTTAGCCATTACACACTCGTGCTCCGTTGATTTCTCGTTTCTTACCAATAATCCTTCTCGGTTCCTACCCAACGCGAACCCGCTCCTCGTCCGCAGTGTCTAGATGTCAGTAATATCGATGAATGAGAGTTCGACGATCGGTACAAACAGAAAGAAACACGATGCGGTATCAGGTCGGTCTGCGCTATTATGTCGAGTCACTATGTCGTTGTGCCGAGAGTCTCTTCTGTGTGATTGCGTTGCTGGCTTTGCGACTGCAGACAGGAACAAAACCAAAATGGCAGCTGAGAGAAAGGGGCGGAGGGGCTGTGACGCATGGGCTGAAATATTCAACAGGAAAGGGTGGCTGCGAGCACGCTGCTCGACCAGAAGCTCCGCTCATTGGCTGCCATACGGAAGCCAACGCGCTCTCAACCTAGCGCCTAGGACGCATGTAGTTACAATGCTGTACAATAATTATAAAAAAGGTGAAAGACGCATAATGCAATGGCTAAAAAAAAAAGACCTCGCCTGGCACTTGTGCACGAGCGGAAAAGATCCAATCACGGACTACTTTTGCGATATGTTCACGTTAATAAGCAGTCTATCGGTGCTTAATGAAATCTCATCGTGGTACCAGACTGCAACGCAGAAGTTACAGACGTGACACAATGCAACATACTCTGACGAACATTTCGCGGTTTATTAACAAAGTTCGATAATGGTGTTCAGTGTGAGCGAGGCATTTGACTTTTCCCGGGGTCCAGTCGAACATATCAACAGTCTGATGGTTCCCCAGAAGTACCAGACAGGTACAACAGTAGGTAAGCTACTCGCTAACTGGAGTGATGCTGAGCGTCTAGGCCTTCAGTCACATTGAGGTTAGGGGTGAGCATTCCTTGCAGCGGAGGAGTTTTGGGGGAGGGGGTCCCTGGTATATGACAAAGGCCCAGGGAAAGAGTGGGCCGCATATTCTCGGGTACACATGTCGAGGGGGATCCCCATTATGATCTCTTCATAGCGAAATGAAGAAAGAAAAAAAAAAACAATTCCACCGCAAACGACACGTATTGATAAAAATGTCACGTTAACAGACGTATTAACTTTGCAGGTCAATCGGAGATAACGTTAATAGCCAATATTACAATGCTATGGTAACGTAATCAACAATAGTGGTCCCATTGACACGTGATGGAATATAACGTTAAAGTTAGTCAATACCTTCCAGCAAATGTTTCGTGATACAAGTTAGCTTGTGTCTATCGAGACATCGCGTCCACCCAAGTTAATGTTTGTAGCCAAGTAGCTTATCGGCTTGTTAACGGTATTCATCACATAACATTAATTAACGCAGCATTCTGGTACACATGCAAATCCCAGTTTACAGTTAACGGTTAATTGCCTGTGGTGCCTTAGCTACGGGTAGCCGAGGCGCAGAGTTGAAAGGGTTCGGCTAGCAAAGAGCAACAAACGTTAACGACTACCAGTAACGCAGATCAAACGACTGCGTAGTTGTTAGCTTGTGTGCGGTTAGCTTTGGAGCTATCTAGCCAGCCAACGACTTTTTCCTACTTGTACCGCTACGTTAGCTAACTGGCTAATGTTAGCCAACTAGCTGAGGCTAACACTACCAAGACGAGAGCTTACACAAGTGTGCAGAACTTACCACATCCGATATTACTCGGCCTGATCTGTAGTATTAAAATCGGCTTGTATTTAAGCAAGAAACCTAAAAAAAAAACAATGTGGCAATTCAACACGGCTGCTGATGGGGAACTGAAAAGTGTTTCAGGGTGGCGGGCTCTGTGTGAGTTTTTCCGCTGGACGGCTGCCTGACCGGCTGTTCCAAACCCGTTTCCCCTCACTCTATTTCAGTTGAAGGCAAAGGAAAGCAGCAACATGTGCACGTTACAGTCACAACCACTATTCCCGTACAGAGGGTTCACCGAAAAGGGATTCTAATTTATTTATCGTGTGTACATTTTCGTTTTCCTCTTTAATGTTCAACCACGCTGGACACGCTGTAAACGGTATTGAATTAAATACGACTAAAGAGTTTGATTGCATATTAAATGTGAACAAAATATCTCCACCCCCCTGCCCTTACAAGTATAGACTAATCCGAAGTTCACGCAGGGCCAGATGGGACGTGTAGTCTTGGCGTGATAATTTGATTCCTCGGTGTGAAATCGTTGGATAACGGTTCACAGCGGCTTTCAGTGTATTTACTCTTACATTGTACATTATTTGGAAAAATATATTTAAACCCCTCAGGCCCAACTACTTTCAACAAATGAAACAAGACAAGATATAGCTTTTTTGTTACTTTTATTGAAAGACTTGCATACAGAGCACAGTTTACATGGGGACGGAGAAGTGGTCTAGTAGTCTAGACTTGTTCAGGACAAAAGCACACAACTTTGTATGACATAGATCCAAAAGCAGAATGAACTGCAGAAATATTTTTACATGATAAAAAGGATCAAAGACTACACCAGTCCAAATGCCAGTAGGCCTAACAAAAAATGGAAAAAAATGGATACAAATGAAAACAAACTTTCTGGGCAAAAACTTTGGAGAACGTTGAAAAAGTTTATGTAAATGAGTAATTCGGTGTGTGTGTGTGTGTGTGTGTTTGTGTTTTTGCAAAGCCTTTACACAACATATTGTGTCTTAAAATCTTCCACAACTCTTCAACAGGTGTGGAGCAACTCACAAGACTTTGAGTGACAGGTTCAAATACAGTATACAGTTAAATAAATCTCCAGCAGCTGATGAAAAGGCTTAATGAGGTTATTTTCACAAATGTTTGTACTGTGACTGCAAGCTCACGGGTTTGAAGCCTTACTATATAATGAAAAGCGACATAAAAAACAAAGTCGGATTAGCTCATTTGAAAAAAGTAAATGTCAGTTTGGATTTGCAAGGTTTACAACACAGGCATTGGAGAACAGTTAGGAATCCCGTTCTTTGTAGGTATATACATTTTGTAGGGAATAATGCAAAAACATAATAACATAAAAATGCAAAACTTCCTTACTGTAACTCTAACAATTAGTTCAGAGTATTACCTAGCTATTCTCACTTGTGTAGATCAATTCTTTGCTACCTGCGCTGAGTGCTTGGATTCCAGTATGAGGAGGTTGTGTGGTAAGCATTTATGCGCACAATCTGGATCTCTTTGTCTTTGTAGCTGTCCTACAGAGAAATACAGTACTCTATGATACTTCCAGTACGCTCAAGTCATGAGAGTATTTCAATGCCTTACGGCGTTTTCTCAACCCCAATATTCTAAATATGAACACACAGCTAAATCAAACAACAGGGCATTGTTACTATTTTACTGGGAGTAATTGGATGTAATCTCTGGGAGAGAATCGTGAAAACCTCAAAATCAATCCATGCATCCAATGCTCCAGGTGTTGTGTATTGCATCACAGGCATCTGCTTCATAGCCCCCTACCCATCCCGGCTCTGGGGGACTGGCTGGAACAAGCAGCACTCCTCTGTCCATCTGTCTCTTCCTGCTCTCCTGCACCCCGTGGGGAGGATTGTGTGGGCGGGGAGGGTGGGGGATAAGAGGGTGGAGGGATAGTAAGGCGAGGGATAGATGGCAACACTGGCCTCAGAGAGGTTGGAAGAGGCGGAGGAGTGGCGGAGGCGGCGGCCGTGGGGTGCTGTGAGGAGCGCGCGCGAGAAGTGGCCGGCGAGGCGTGCGTGCTCCTGGCGCGCGCTGGCTCAGCAGGACAGTCACTGATTTGCTCGAGCAGCGAGGGCATGTCTCCCTCAATCTTCTCCAGCACTGCAGCCATTTGCTTTTCTATTGCCTCAATCACGCTGTCCATTTGCCAGTCGCTTGTAGTGCTGCTTCCGCCTCCTGCGTGTGGTAGCCCGGTCCCATACATCCCTCCTCCGCTCGTGTACAATGAACAGTACGGACTCCCGTAGCTCCCTGCCATCCCCATCCCTACACTTGCCATTTCTGGATTGTACGGCGTTGTATGACGGCCTAAACTAGCAGAGCTGCCTACGGTATAACAACCCGGCCCTGTTGCAGGACCTGGCCTCGCTAAGCTAAACTCGGCGCTGTGTCGGTCTGTTGCCTTGGCGTCCCTGTCCCTTCTACATGCAGGGCTAGCATCACCCCTTAACCTAACTCCTGCTCCTACATCCACCCCAGGTCCGGGCCCAAGTGCTGCCGGGACTGCCACTGACCGCTCCGCCACGGCCTCGGGAAGTTGGGTCTGACACCAGCTTCCGTCAGTCTCAACCTTCCGCTCCCTCTGCGTGGGGGGCCTCTTCTCCGCTGAGCCGGTTCCACCTGTGGGCGGGAGGCCATGGAGCGTTGCAGCCATCTTACGTTTGCCGCTGGGATCAGGGGAGGCGGACGTGTGTTTTTTGTCAACTATAGCTCCCGAAGAGCAGTCCGAAGGCTTGGGAGGGTCAGGTGCCATCACGGGTGTCGGTTTGGATTCTGGGACAGCTTCATTTTGACCCAAATTGGCAGCCATTTTCCTTGTTCCATCACTTGGTGTTTTCTTTGCATTGGCCTTATCGGGCTCCTCCTGTGCAACTCTGGGGGCTGCGTTTGTTTTGGTTTGTTGACATGAAGGTTCAGTAATATCTGATGGGGAAGTCCCTACCGATGGGTATATACTCATCTTCACCTCCTCCTGTTGTTCTTTGACCTTATTCTTTCCCTCTTTCTGGTCCGTACCGACCGGTGTGTTTTCAACAGTAACTTCTAAAGACAAACTACTTGAAGTAACCCCTTCATCACTCGTCCCTTTGTCTCCCTCATCACTTGCGCCCTGGGACATACCGCCTTCACCATCTCCTGCCTCCGCACTGCCCTGAGCCTCGCCTGAACTGTCATTCAATGCTTCTGAATTCTTTAATCGTTGCATGAAGGTGGTGACACGGATCGCTTTCTGCAAAAGAGACAGAGGCAAAGAAAAAAGGAGAGAAGGATAGCAATGTGAAGAGAATTAGATTTTCACAATTTTACTTTTTTCATCAACACCAATTTTGACTTGTTTCCCTAAAAGGTCATGTTTATGCTACAGTTGGTTATGGCAAAACATTAAGCTTTAAAGGCAACCACATCATCATACTAGGTGCTGAGATGTAATTCATGTGAAGCGACAGCACAAAAAGATTAGGGCCAGTTGTTTACTTCCAGGATGTTATGACGCATTGTACACTGGTTTAAATCAATCTCAAGACTCATTCTCTCCAAGCCACTCCTTGAATGCTTGTCTAGAAAAGGTAAATGAACACATCCTTTCATTTTACAAACACTTAAGGAGTTAGGGAAAATAAGTGAGCTTAAAAGTTGTTTCTAAACCAGGGAATAGATTCTCTGGAAGTGAAAAGCCATTTGGACCCAGAAATGTCACTGAATACAACATGGCTTAACGGAAAAGCTTCTGTACAGCTTCAAGTATGACTTGAATGTAACACTGAGGTACAGTATGGGTCAATGAGCCAGGATTTGCGTAACAGGAATGACAGAGGGCCTTATAGTTCATACAGCCCACAGTGGCAGTTACCCCTTAAATCTTTTCCATTTCTCCCTCCCCATATTAACACAGATGCAAAAACAAAACAAGCAATGAGACACCCTGTTCCCTGTTCCTGGTCATAATGTTGTTTTTACCAATCTGATTTCATAGACTAGTGCAGATGAGGAGTAAGAAAGGAGTAGAGCGGGTCTCTTTGAACACCTGGGCTATAATCCAATGAAGAAAAGTGGGTCAGAGTGGATGGATATCTTCTGGGACAGGACAGGAGTGACAGTGGGCAGGAACAGAGCCTCCGAGAAGAGTTTCACCGGCCCAAACATGGTCAACGCATCATAAAGCTGATAAAAATTTAAGTGAGTTTTTTGACGATTGGTATATTACTGTAGACACCTTTTCCAATAGAAACCTTAATTCAAAAGGTTGATCAGCCATTAGAAAGATGTTTTCTTATTGATTCATGCCAGACTGAAGGTGAGTTTCTGCCCATGCTCTGTCCTTCCACTCTCACCCTTAATGAACTACGATACCTTCAAATCCTGGGAACCATATGGGGAAAGAGAGAAGAAGGTTATAACTGTTACTCATGCTGTCAGGTCAGCAGTGCCATCTCGACTCCCTCCTTCTTGGTCTTCAGCATTCATTCCCCTATGACATCACTTTGACCACCACGAAATCAATTGGACATTTTTAACATACCTGTATGGTGAGCTAAAGCACTTCTCGTGCCATCATTATATATAGACAAATTCTACGTTGCTTGCAAAGTTTCAGAACTAACTCGATTTACTGCTAGGGAAAGAGAGTGAGAGTGAATTCATACCCGCCATTTGGCCTTTGCAAAGTTCTTCTCGAACTGGGCACACACTCCATCCTTTAGGTTTTTCTCTGATGCACCGTTCCCTGCAATCCTGTCACAGGTGACAGACAGCATACAAGTGAGTTCAAACCCTGTGGACGTGAATTATTTCTGATCTACTGATTATGTACAAAATGTACCATTCATGCCAAAGTGCATCCTGTGCAGTGATTCTCAGCATCTGGTCCACTTCCATGAGTCGACAGACAAGCTCTTTAGCTGAGAGAGAAACAATGAGGACAAAGGGTAAATTTAAGAGGGCATCTATGGTAAAAAAAAAAAAGTGTTCATTTTTATTAAGGATTATTTGGTTCAGTTGTGAAGGGCCAGACAAAATATAGTCATTTTGACATTAAATAGCTTATCTATACTTTTCTCACTACCAATTTTGATGCCTCTTGTCATTGAAAATGTAACTTTGTATGTATTGCCATCGTGTGGTAGAGTTGTGTACCTGCAGGTGAAATGTCATCCCAGTACGGAGAATCAAACTCAAATTCCCCGGCAACAATGCGACAGAAGATGATACGATTATGTAGATCTGCGTTCTCCTCCTCTATTTCATCATAAAAAGGAGGGTTACCTGACAACCTGTCAAAAAGGGATAAAATATGTTATTTGAATCCATGTAAATGTCTACTGGATGTGTCCTTTGTAAACAACATTTACAACAATTATTCAGTTGAAATTTGGTAATGGCCTGCTTGCTTTGGTAACTTCACTGAGACTCACAATATGAACATAATGACGCCCACAGCCCAGCAGTCAACAGGACGACCATAACGGTGACGAGCCACCACTTCAGGAGCTGAAAGACGACCAAGGAAAGGGCAGACGTAGGAAAGAGAGATTTGAATGACTGGGTTTCTTTTCGCTGTTTTAACAATCAATAATATAAATGATGAAGGCGCTCGTAAATTAAAAGATGACAATATCTAAACATACTTTCGCTGTCAGGGCCTCTTTTCCTTCACCTTATTTATTTGTCCAATGACTCAGTTGAGTAACTACCGAATAACTATCCGAGACCTTTAACTGGAGAGAATTAGGCCACAGCAAAGGTCTGCACTCCGAGTTGCCCTCGCATAAATCTCAGAGTGATTGTGAAGGGAGAGAGATCAGAGGATATGAAGAGAGGTCCCTTCAATGCTGTTTCACTGGGTGTTATAAATATTCTTCACTATAACTGTCCATCTCTGACAGATTTCTTTATCTTCAAAGGCACATGGAAGAAAAAACATCAAGTAGAGAAAGTATGCCTGCAGGGCTTTTTTCACAAACAGGATGCAAGGCCTGTGGTGGGATGTATGAGGGGAGGAGAAATGGAGAAACCTCGAGAAGTAAAGTTATACTCTACATGAAACAGAAATACACATAGGGGAGAGTATCATACCCAGGTATTCTGGTGTTCCACAAGGCTCTGTGATGGGTCCGTTCTCAAACCGGGACAAGTAGAAGTCTCGCAGAACCACTTTGTTGTGGTTGTTTTCTGTGTAGTACATCAGGTTTTCCAGCTGGAATAAATGATGAACATAATGACATATTCTCATCCAAATATACACTGAAGGGCTGCACACCACTGAATTGGTCCCTCCTTCATATACAGTACATATGAATTGATAGGACACCAACCCTTCTTAAGCTCACAATTTCTATTATTTCATGGCAATTTTATGACAGGTGACAAGACTAGATGTTGCATTCTTTCAAAATTTTCGGGTTGTTGAAAGTTGTCTTTGCTAATAGATTATTACTTTGTACAAAAGGTTTGGAAAAAAAAGTTTTGTATATGGAATTAAAAACACAGTACTGTGATTGCTTTGGCAGACTAAATAAGAAACAGTTGAATCAGAAATCAACAGTTACTGGTAATATATGAGATCTATATAGGAGGAAGTTCATGTTTCGTAGTCAAGTGCACAATAATAACAACCCAGAATACTGAACAGGTGTGTTGCCTAAGCAAAGCAGTTCTTAGACTGCCACAATATACATTTAAGGATTAGGGTTAACTCTAATAAAATTCTATCAGAGAATATCAGCTTAATATATGGACTGAAAAATCACAGTTTCGCCAATTCAAATATATATATATACAGGATATTCGAGTCCAGACAATACACATGTACAATGTATACACAATATACAGCTTCTACCAGTAGGGGGAGTCTGAAGTCCAAGACATGAAGTAATCCCACCGTAATGGGTTTAAAGATATGAATCTTTCTTTGTGCGCCTGCATCATGTCAGACTGTATTAAGCGATGAAACTCGTGTTTACTCCCTTGCTAAAAAGGTTATCAACTGTTGAATCATTAACTGAGTTGGAAGTGCAATGCTTTTATGTGTCTCCAAAGAGATTCATCTGACTATACATTGGAAATTCTTTTGGGGATGTGATGAAGAGTTGCCACACTTTTCTTTCAAAAGGCCATTCTCCGGTCCTTTTACATGATTGTTGTTGTGAGACTCACTACACAGGCAAATGCTGTCGTTTGGGAAAAGGGAGAAAGAGAGTGAGCAAGTACCTTAAGGTTCCTGTGAACTATGTTGAGGGAGTGTAAGTATGCCACAGCCTCGAGGACCTGCCTGATGACGTTGGAAGCGTCTCGCTCTGTGTAATTTCCCTGGTCCAGAATCCAGTCAAATACATCCCCTCCTGTGGCACTGCACAGAAAGACACAACATCATCAGGACACACGGCAATATATGTAAACAAATAAAACGATTGTGGGACTGTTAACCACATGTTGCAACCAAATATTGAGTCTAATCTTTCTGTTACACCGTTATCAAAAGCCTTTTGCACAGGCAATCTGTTTCTAGCAGCCCAGAGCTTCCACTGCTGAGCAATTAAAAATCAGCGTATTGGTCATTACTCTAAAAGCCTTTGCAAACTCAAGAGAGTGTGTTATAATGAGTGTGATCATCACGTATTGCCCTCAGCTGGAGAACTATTGGCTGGGATAACGTTTGAGCTGTAAACAGACACGACTCATAAGAAAACTGATCCATACAAAGCAGACTCCGTCACGTATCTCAGCACCAGCAGGGGAATCATTCTGCCTTTCAGCTCCAATCTATGTTATTGCATTCAAATAAATTTGCAAATTGGAAAAATAGTAGTATAGTCTTAAGTGACGTGGAATGGGCCCACACTGGCATAATGATCCAAAACCCTCTGTGAGACCCTAATATGGCAAAGCAGCGCTCCACGAACGGAGGGTTGAGCGTACTAGCGGCAAATACCTCATCAAATCTAACAAGTTCCTCTGTTGCTGAGGGGAGAACCAGAGCACACAGTAATAAGATGGTAGACTCAACCCCTACCCACTAGCTGATAGGGTTTGAGTGTGTTAAGGCCCATTAGGGCACATACACAATTAAGACATGCCCACTTAAAGGCCCATTCTACACAAAAGATAAATAGTAAAACAGTCAAATGAACCCTTACAGTTCCTGGATGATGAAGTATTCTTTCCGGGTCTCAAATGTGTCTATCAGCTGCAGGATGTTTGGATGGGTGACCCTGGAGCAGTGAAAGGAGTCACAGACTTTAACCTTACAAGAGAGAACATTTACATAAGCACCTCTCTGGCCTTTTAAAAGCCTTAAATACAACAAAGATTGTGTAGGCCGTAAACCTCTTATCAAAAACGGTGTTAAGTAAACACCTGAGCTTACATTATTAACCACGGTTATTGCATAGCTCGCGTGATTAGTCATCTTCATATCATATATATTCAAATAGCCAATCATTCCTCCGCCTCTCTCCATCTCTAAATCATACATCCATCTGTCCACAAGCCGACTGCGTACAATTTCAGGATCATGATTTCGTTCTTGGCAGCCTTGCGGACTTTCCTGCCGTCTTTCTTGAGGAATTTCTTGCAGACAAACACCTTGTCTGTCTGTCTGTCCTTAGCAAGGCACAGCTCGCAGAACTCCTTCCTACGCAAGAAGAAAAAAATAGAAAGACAGACAGGCAGAGAAGTTAAATATAATCACAAAATTAGTGTTGATGCTTTTAAAAAAAAAGAAGTAAGTAAGTAGGTAATATTAATGTGTTTTTGATCACACCGAAAAAATTTGGCCCAAGAGAGACAGCATACAGAGACAATGTTCAGCAGATATCTTTATAAAAAACATTGGACCACTTTGATTGGGTAGGTAGAATTGTAGATGAAATGGCTATATTAAAAATCTGATATGGGTCCGTTGCTGCCATCAGCCGGGTTTGGTTTGGTTTTGAGCCTTTGGGTGCTTCAGACAAATTGATTTTTAGAAGCCGTTTGAAGTTAAACTAAACTAGATATTTCAGATGAAGTGCTGATTTAATAGATACCATCAAAGAAATGCAGTGTCCCTCTTCTGTCTCTTCTTTAATTATTATAAGGACTATTCATGAATAGTCTAATCTATCAAGTGTCAGAAATGCGCTCTTTCAACAACCCATTCATGTTAATAGAGCTGACATTTTACCTTTACCACAGCTTCACCATCTTCATATTCCTTGATTGTATCCAATTAAGAGCATATGTACAGCAAATGTGTGCACGCAATAGTGAGGTAATGTTTGTGTGTGTTTGTTGATCTGTGTGTGTCATATGTTACATGTTATATAAAAGATGAACTGAGATCTCTGAGGCCAGATGCTGATCTGGATGCTAAAGCCATATGGCCTCTTACTCTGATTGGTGTGAGTGAATGTGTCGGTGTGTGTGTGTGTGCATTCAGTGTGTCAAAGAAAGGTGTTTATTAGATTAACAACTTTCAGTATCCATTAAAGCAGCAGTGAATGTGATTGATGGAACGTGTCCATGAATTCTACATGGGAGAGGAGGGTCAGATGGGCCACAGAGATCAATGCTTTAAGCTTTTTGTTACTTACGCTCTGAGGACCTGTCCAATCTCATATTTGTCCGTGATATCGGACATGCTACTGTAACTCCGCCCATCCCGCAGGGCAAGGCACCCAAATGGCATGGCGGCATTCACCTAAGAAATAACGACAAATGCACTGAATTCAATCACTGCAACTACAAGGCATGAATCATTTTCATTGCACCTTTTAGTAACAGATATGGCAGCAGCATGGACATGCATGACAAAGAGCAAAAGAGGTACAGATGAAACATTCTGAAAGTTTTCCAGTGGTTGTAGTCAGAGATACATAAGGATGTGCTGTGCTTCTGGCAGCCTGGTTGCGTGCCAGTCCTGTCAACAGATACTAAGCCACCCACTGAGCTCTTCTCCACTCTGCTAAAGTCTACAGATTCTGTGCAACGTCTGTCAAGTTCAAGTTAAACTTTATTCATAAAGGCCAGTGTCCCTGTGTCCCAATAGCAGCTGGCTTGCCTCAGCAAACAATGGAGTCATGAGTAACACTGATGGTTTTATTACGGGAAAAATGTGTGTTCTGTGTGTCTAAGTGTGTGTGTGTTTGGATTTCGTTTTTAGATCAGTATTTGCTGATATTTAAAATGTCCTCAAAAATTAAACAATGCACTTAAAAAATATGTCTGGAGAAAAAAAAATACATTTCAAGTTCTTCCTTAAATAGCCTGTGACCCCTGCGGACCGCCTAAATGCCAAGGTAGAAAATCAAGGATCTAGATAGTGAATCAGCAATCGCAATATATATATATATATATATATACATCTCAGTCCGTAGGCAATCCTCACCCACATCCTTTAACACTCCATCTAGTGTAAGACATAGATTCCCTGGAAGCCTCAGCCAGCTATCCTCAATGTCCTTTAAAAAACCCTCTCCTTTTAGGTCATTCATTTATTTTAGTTCTCTTAACTTTCCTTAGTGGGAGGCTCGTCCTCCAGTCAATCTGATATCTATGTACTTCAAGGCCAATCCTTGGAATTGACCTAGTCAGGAATTATGTGATAAGAGGAGCTGTGGTTAGTGTGAATGATACTAGACGCAGCTATGAAGAAGATGTCTTCAGGATTAAGCCATGTGAGAAACTGAGAGAGAGAGACGAAGAGAGAAAGGAACTGCGAACAATAGACAGTAAGATACCACGACTAAGAACCAAAAGACAATAGAAATCCTCAAAGGTAATGACATTTTTGCAGGTGCTAATTTAGGATTAGGGAACGAGAAAAAGTGTTATAAAGCCATCACTCTCCTTGAAAGTGTGTATGTGTAGCACCACCACTGTAGATGATAGGGGCAGAGGTGCTTCTCATCTACGCTGGAGGCGGGCGGGGCTGGTGAGTACTGCGTAATCCCAGTGCTGGCCCTAATCTCTAATCTGTACCCCTAATCCAGGGCGCTGTGATACACTATTTGTGTGTATTTGAGTGCATGCATGAGGGTTTGTGTCTGAGCAAAGTGCAAAGATTGATGCGACCACGTCCCGTGCAGATAGGAGTTTGAGCAGAAGGCTGTGTGGACGCGTGTGTGTACATGTGTGTCCATATGTGCACCCTTGTGAGTGCGTAATGTCCCAGTGAGACCGAGGGAAACGTAGCAGTAGATTGAAAAGGCCTAGTTTTGCGGGAGATTATGTAAGCACAACAACATTCCAATGACAAGTTCCAGGATGGCAAAAGGGATGCTGGATAATGGGAATTGAGCGCCACTATCCCTGTGAGAACAGAGAGTCCCCATTGAAATAAATAAATATAAATATATATATATATATATATATATATATATATAAAACAGGGAAACATTATTTGAACACTAAATTTATACAGTGTTTTTTTGTCTTTAGGTATCTTTAAAACTTGGTCCCACTTATATCAAATATCATCTCTAAATCTGTTTTTTCACAGTCAGGAAGGTTTTTAAACCGAGTGTTGCACTGTGCAACATCTGCCACTGGGTCTATATGCAATTTAACTTTACAGTAAAAAAAAAAAAAAGGAAAAAGAAAAGTCAAAAAGATCAGGGATTAAAGCCATTGTTTATGACTTCTTCATCCCCTCATGTTGGACTGAGTCCACACTGGACTCTCTATTGACTCAATGTCTCCTCTCATACCAGTCAGGGGCAGCTAAGGCTGTCTGTTGCATGCTCATTTTAGATGATACCTCTGCAACAAAATATAAAGAATATTTGACATAATGTCAACAGTGAAATCTCTTCACATTCATGTCATGATGTTCGTTTTTTAATTTATTTTAACTGAACTGTCTGGAAAAGAGGTGTGCGGGGTGAGATTGAGAGAGCCTCTCAACCTCTCAGCTTCACAACTCTGCGCTTGTGTCTGGATGTGCATGTATGTGCACAACTAGCTTCCTGTGATAATGTGTTGCGTGACTCATTTTTAAGGACTGTCTCCGAAGTCAGATAGCACTGGAAGATATGCTGACAGGGCAACGTGTCTGCAAGACGAATTCATAGCGCGCACTCTAAACATCTGCTGGAAGTAGGTGGAAAGAGCAAAATATCAGAGTTAAAATGAAAGGAAGAACATTGCAACATTTAATCAATCAATCAATCAATCAAATTTTATTTGTAGAGCGCCTTGCAACAGCCAAAAGGTGCACAAGGGGCTTTCCAGTTAAAACCCCAGATATACATAAAAATAAAAATAGCAGTCCAATTGGAGGCTACGTATTAAAAGCTTGTCTGAATAGATGTGTTTTCAACTGTGATTTAAAAGCACTTAACACCGTTATGCTTTGCAGGTGAGCTGGAAGTGCGTTCCACAGCTTAGGTCCCTGGATGGCAAATGACCGGCCTCCATACTTTTTATAGTTACACTTTGGAGAAACCAAAGTGGTGTGTTCGGAGGAGCGTCGAGTTCTGGTTGGATGGTAAACAGTTACTAATTCGGTGAGGTAGGTGGGGGCCAAGCCATAGATGACCTTGAACACAAAAAGCAGCACCTTATATTCCACCCTAAACCGTACCGGGAGCCAGTCGAGCAAGCGGAGAACCGGAGTGATGTGTGAGCGTTTAGAAGTGTTGGTGAGAAGACGTGCAGCGTTTTGTACTAGTTGAAGTCAATTAAGGAGTGATTGACTGAGTCCAGTGTAGAGTGCATTGCAGTAGTCTAACCTCGAGCTGATGAAGGCATTAATAGCTTTCTCAAGGTCAGCTCGGGACAAGAATGGTTTGACCTTGTTTTATAGCCTTAGCTAGAAAAAGCTTGCCCTCACAACTGCACTGATTTGTTTGTCGAAATTCAAACCTTTGTCAAATATACCCAGGTTACGCACAGTGGGTGCGAACTGAGGTGTCAGAGGACCAAAACTGGGGGCACTGTTTGTTGAATCTGGGCTGAACAGAATGAATTCAGTCTTTCCTTCATTCAAATGAAGGAAATTCTGGGAAAGCCACTGTTTGATGTCCCGGAGGCAGTTTTGGAGAGGGTCCAGCCCAGAACGATTGTCCACAATCACAGGAAGGTAGATCTGAGATGAGTTGACCAAGTGGCAGCATATACTGTAGAGTGAGAACAGAATAGGACCAAGAATGGATCCTTGAGGCTCACCGGATAACAGAGAGGCAGTTAAGGAGTATGTCATTGAGCATTACAGAAAAAGTTCTGTTTGTGAGATATGACGAGAACCAATTTAGCACCGCTCCTTGGAGACCGACAACATGTTGAAGACGGGAGATTTAAGACACTTTCCGTGAAACCACTGATCTCTCAGCAGAAGGTGCTACTCTGAATCACTGAAACTTGGCAATGTGTTCTGGTTACCCTGCCATTTAGGTGGCAGTAATTATTGAAATTTTCAAAAAGTGTTTCATAATTTCTGCAGTAGTACATTTCATACCTCCATATCATTCATCTGCTTAATGCTACAATCCAAAACTATCCTTTCTTTCATGTTATTATTATTTGTAGGTAATGTAGTTGCGATTATACAGAGGTCCTTTTTTTTACAGAGGTCCCCTTTCAAAATAAAAGCAATTGTTGACACTTCTTTACAAGAGTCGTTTGTAGTATTTGTTATTCCGTGAATCGCGAGTTGAATGACTTGTTTGTCATTGTGGTTAACATTGTTAACGTTGTTAACGTTAACCACACTTGTTGCTTTAACTTTCTTTTGATGGTACAGACAACCTGGCGGCTCTGACAAGATTTCATACAAAATGCTGAATATTTCATGTCTGAAAATGATATGTTTTTATCAAGAAACTGCACGAATCATTTTGAAGAATGGAGTAGGACTGCTTTTATGCAACACAAAAAAAGAATTTGTGCACAATTGGATGATTTGTTGTACATTTGAATGCACACCCATTAACACACACAGGTAAGCCCAGACTCAAGTGTGAAGGCACGCAGAGAGATCACACTTTATCTTCAGAACATGGAATGCCAGTGCCAGTCACAGTGTGAGTATGTCTGTGTGCTTCTTCACGAGTGTTGTGTTTAGGCTAAAAAATTAATCAAATGGAATAGAGCCTCTTTTCATCAGCGCCGAGGAAAAGCGTTTCAGAGGTTCTTGGCATCAAGGTTATTCTAAAAAAGTCTTTTTTCTTTTTCACTGACACTCTTTTCTTTAGCCATGCTATTCTATTAAGCCGGTGCTCAGTCCCCCCAAAAGAAAAAAAGGTGAAGAAAAGCAGTTTTATCATAACAAGGTTATGTTCTGTTTGAAAATCGGCCTTATAGTTTGGCCTTTGATGCAGCCGTCACAGAAAGCCGAGAATAATTGATGAAATCTATGTTATGTAAACCTTTTACAGACTGCATCTGTAAGCAGGTACTATTGCAGAGTTTTTCTACGTGGTCAGATGTGTCAGTATGTCCTTGACATTACAGATGCAGCACAGCCACGCTTTCAAATCAACAACACTGTTTATCAGCCTCCCCGCGATATAGATCCACGTATCTGCTCAAGCGATCAGGTGATGCAGCATCGACTTTGTCTTTCTACGGTTGACATGTCGAAGAACCGGATGTGTGTGAGTATGTGTTTATCAAATTGTTATAACAAGCATGTCAGTGTTTGGTTTGAGAGAAGAGTGGCGGGACTTGCATGTCAGACTCCATTTGAGCACCAATCACACACACACACAAACACACAACAATGCAACCTCCACATGCGTCCACATCCACAGGTGAGCACGCTCATTGCCCAGCTCGGTGCGCGTCACTTTGCGCCGGTCACAGAAAAGCGCACATGTCCCTCATTAGTGTTTAGCGCGGAAGCACCAACACAGGTGTGCGATTCAATGTGGCTTTTGCTTGACAACCCAGAAGGCGGAAACGTGTCGCTTAAAGGCCTCTTAGACTTCACCTTTTCTCCTGTATATGCACCTTTGGCTGCATCTATTTTTGCTTTTATCTAATCTTTTTTTGCCATCCACTTTTCACTGCTCCAGTCTGAAAGGATTAATCTTCTTGGCGCTTCCTCACCAAGATCCAGCAGAAGAACATCAGGTGTGAAAAACAATGTGGCAAGCTCTGGTGTTCAAACTGTTACACAAAACAGAGGAAGTATGTGAACATGTTTTCCATTCCAGGACTTTACGACCACCAGAAATGCTACACTAGCCTCCTTGTGCGGCGGATGGGTGAGCAGGTAGATTAGATTAATAATGACACACACATGTACAGTATTGTGGGAGCACACCTTCTGTGTCGTCTTGTCTTGTTATACATAGACAAACACACACACACACACACACACGCAAGCAAGCAATACACAAATGAGTAATGATTTTCTGAGCTTTTTGGACAGAGGTATAAACAAAACTCTCTTAAATGGTCATTTAAACCATATCAGGTTTTCAAAAGATTTGCAATAATTACTGCTCTACACCTTTTCATCAATCATTTGTGTGTTGCGTAGCAGCACAAGGATAGTGTCACGCCTTGTTAATGTGGTGGGGAATGCTTCCTCAAGTGAATGCAGAATAAGGTGTACAGTTGGGAACGCAGCCCTCAGCGTCTCGCAGTGTATCGTGTTACAGAAATGCCGTTGTCATCCTGCCTTTGATGGGTGACTGTATATGTTAATAGCCCATGTATTTATGCGCTGGTTCACCAGTCACTGATTTGCCTCTTTTTTTTGCCTTGTGTTGTGATGTTTTGTTTAATTTACATTGCTTAATCACGTGGGGTTGTTTGTTTATTTGTCTTGATTCTTTTTGGTGTTGGTTCCCCTTGGATATTGAATGCCGTTGTTGAGAGGCTGTGCACCCATGGTGAGCCTCCTACATGTCATACATATAAATGTACAAACTGGGATACGAGTGCAGGATGCACCATTTCTGTTGTGAGGATTTCTGTGTTCTAACGGGAGTTACTCCAAAGTGTAGTATTCCCCCCTAGCAGTGGCCTCAACTTAAATCTCACAGTTTCATCAATGTTGTACAGAACATTTTAGAGCATTGAAAATGGTGGCGCAGTTTGACCGTTTTTACACCTTTGTAGTATGTAATGAATAAATATTTTTAATACCGTATTAGTTTATTTTCATTTACCCATTTCAATATGTTTTCCTTCCCCTGGAAATTTGATTATTTTGGATTCCATAAAATAAACCTTTGATTCGTCTTTACTCAACACTACACACTCTTATGCAAAACTTACAGTATCATAAGTTACACATGTGTGGATACCACATAATGGTTGGTTTTTGTGTATGTGTTGTATTCATACCCGTTACATTTGCTTCTTCCCAGTTCCCAGTCCCCCGGTCTTCTTACTGTGCTTGTTAAAAACCCTACTTGCCTTATTTCTCACAGAGCAGTTCAAATCCAAGGTCTGTCCGTCTGTGTGTGTGTGTGTGTGTGTGTGTGTGTGTGTGTGTGCATACACAATGACAGAAACAGCCTTAATAAGGGAAACGCTCTGATGAAAATTCATCACATCTTCCCAGGAAGAGAGAGAACCCCATTAAGAAAAACAGACACATCAACTCTACCAAATGAATGTCTTGCCACACACACACACACAAAAGACTCCTCACACAAATGAACACACAGCATGTGAACATTTCCGTATTGTTCTAAATGATAGGACCTGTGTGGATCTAAACCTTCTGCCGGCATGTCAGAAGTACTTCTTTCCCTACATCCCTCCTTCCCCCCATGTGTCCTCTGTATCCTGTCTCCTCATTAGGAAAGTGGAGCTGTGCAGGTCTTGAACGGTAAGTGCGTCCCCGGGGAGAAGGGCTGCAGTACCTCCATTTTATTGTTTTGACAAAAGTGTGTGTGTGTGTGTGTGTCATGTGTGCACGTGAGTCTGTAGAATGATGCAATATGTGGCTGACATACTTGCTTTTTCTGACACCAGAACAGCCTGAGGCAAAAGCAGCAGGCAGGCACATACACACAGCATGTATATTATACACAGAATGATGACTGCTGTGTGCTTTTTGTGAACGCGTGTATCTGTGAGTAAACCTTTGTGCCGATAAATTGAATAGACACGGATACGAACAAAATCTCGCAAAAAGTCGCAGGAACAAGCACTTCCTCTGCAAGTTGGGACGTGAAATTGAAATCGAAGAAGCAGATCTGTACATGACAGCTAGCCAGAAAGCGATGGGGGGTGGAGGCTTACTAGGGGTTCACAAATGAGTAAAAAAAAAGGAAGTAAGTCATAAATTAGATACATGTTGTGCATGAAGCATAAATGTCAATTTTTCGTAAGATACACAGTGTATGACTATTTATGCTCTCTCTCTCTCCTTAAAATCACTTTGTGGTTTGTGCTGCTTTGTCTTCATTTCACTTTCTATCTATTTGACAAGTAAAAGACTCAAAATGATTATGGCAGTAGATAAAAAGTCAATGAACAAGACAATTCAGTCTATGGAGAACATGAACATCCATCCAAGAATTGGTGAGACATTTCCCTTCACAAACCCCACGTTTATGAAGCCCATAAGGTTTGGTGTTTCCTGGAATTGTCTAAGTGAGGGGTTGAATTGCACTGGATAGAATTATTTTGATTTGTCTCACCTATGTGGGCCACAGGATATAACTAAGTGTTATATAAGTTGTTCAAATTGAACATTAAGGAGAGGGAGTATCCAATAAAATGGCTGGGCTCTCGTATACTGTATTTTTTTTGTGCAAAATTGTAAGGGTGTTAGATTTGTTGTGACCACATCCCGTATATGAACCACACCAATCACCGAGCTGTGAGCAAATGTGCCTTCAGAGAATTGTGTGCTTCTGCGGGAGAGCAAGGACATACAGTAAATATTACCAATGTACAACAGTGAATTTAATTATAATAACAATCGATACAGCCTTATATTTCTTTCACCCAAAGTATGTAAGCTGCATTGCACCTGTCCCCTGAACAAGCCAGCTTTTTGTTTGGAGATGAATATTTCCTTGGTAGTTTTGGATGATCTTCACAATAATAATAGTAAAAAGACATTTTAATTGTATAACGCTTTACAAGGTTTGCAATAACGATACAAACAAGAGCGATGGCATAACAGTAAGAAACAATACAAAAAGTGAAAAATGGAATCAAAACTACACCTCATGCTTCACTCATGCAAAATACTTAATGTGAAAGGTTTGTGGTGCAGAAAAGAATTGCCCCTCCAGGCAGATAGAACATGACCCACGTGTCAACCAAAAAATCATTAACTCACCGACTCCCGTCCTATCGCGCCGTCACAGGTGCCTCTCTCAGAATGCCACGTTAACCCCAGAAAAGAATGAGGGAGGCAATATTGCTAACGTTTCAGAAGTGAAATCAGCATAAAATATTAGGAGAGGCTAAGTAATACTCAGGGGAAAGAATGTGGAGGGCCGATGGTAGCCTCTAACCATGAGTGTGTGAATGTGCATTATACGTGTGTGTGTGTGAGAGAGAGAGAGAGAGAGAGAGAAAGTATATATTCTTCTCACCCAAGGGTGTCTCAAGCATCCAAAAGGGGATTATGTGTAACCAGAAGAGCCCTTCCAAAACACACGCGCACAAATGAAGTTGTTTGATAAAAGTCGCATCACTCATGCACCAGAAGGGAGTTTCATTCCAAGTCGTTGAGACGTGGCGTTACATCTGAGTGTGTTCGTGCACACGCACACTCAGCTCTTTAACCCTTCACTGGGGAGAGAAGTTTTCTTTCTCTCCGATGACCCATGTAAAACACACACATGCACACACATGTTCAAATGCACAGGTAAATGTGTTAAGCGAATTGCAAAACGTTCTTTCACCGCATCCAGTTGTGTGTGTGTTTGTGCGTGTACCGTTGATACCAAATGCATTGCTTCTGTCTTTTAGTGGCCTTTAAACACGGAGTGCAAAGTGCCCCTCCAAAAAAAAAACAGACCTAAATTGAGAGGCCCAATCCACACCTCAGTTTGCATGCACACTCACGCACACACACCCATTGATAGTAAAAGTGACACGGGGAGAGACACAATCTAACACTCAGACACAAGCTATCGCATTGCTCTCACACAACCCTCACTGTCTCTCCCCAGCCGGAAGCTCATTGCCAGCAAAGTAAAGTTCACCACCTCCCCACTTCCTTTAATATATTCTCGCAATTAAAACCTCTCTCACTCTCGCTCTATCTACTCCGTATGTTACATCTCTGTTGATTCCCGTTAACTGAGACAAAATTCCATCGACAAAGAGCTTTAGCTGGTAATGTAAAAAAATGTCATGTCGCTTCATTGACTGCAATATTAAAAGTAAAAAAAAGACACGACCAGAGCAGCATTCCGGTAATGGTGTTTTGGTGCTTTTTACCACTACCTCGTTATTCAGCAAATGCCTGCAAACTTGGAATCAAGTATTTGTTAGAATTGATCTGGCTTAGTAAATGCTTAAATAGAATAGCAATTTTTACTGTTCATAAGAACAATTATTTCATAGTCACTGATTCATCTTTGCTCATTATAGTCTGCCGAACTGCCTTTGAGTTTGAGGGGTACAAGGACAGCTCTGCTAGGCGACGTATCGCTCGCTTTTTGGGATGCGGTCGTCTCTGTTCTTAGTCACATTTGCAGTAAAGTGAATCCTGAAGGCTTTGCCTCACACACGTGTACAGACCCTTATGTGTACAGACCCTTATTTGTACTGACCCTTATGTTCTCAACAACAAAGCACAGGGACTATGAATATAGCTGCCACAAATAAACACACGTCTCGTTGTTACATACAGAAATACTGTCATTTGATAATCATAAAGTCATTTGAGATTATGTTGGAAATGTTGGAATGTTTGCTCTTACACCGACTACAAGGTTTTTAAAAAGTAAAAATACCAAACTCTTGTTTTTTTGGGATATTAGAGGGATAGTCATTATTCCTAAAAGAGTTTTATGGTCAAAAACGGTGTTACATATGCACTAGCACCTCTGCATGTGTGCATGTTTGCTTGATGACAAGAAGCCTGCTCAGGCATGAGTCTTGAGATGAAAATTAGGTCATTTTTCCTCCAGGGAAAGTGAAAAAGACAGAGACAGAGACAGAGAAGGGCCAAGCGAATGGACAAAATCTATGCTGAACACAGAAAGGAGAAAGAGGAAAAAAAGGCTGATGATATGATGGTCAGACATGGTCCAGTTTGGGTACGTCAGCCGCTGGAGCCCCCCCCCCCCCACACACACACACACACACACGCACACTCACACGCAGGTCAGAGAATTACTTTTAAACCACCGTTTTGCACCGGTGGTCCTCTCATGGCAGCTCCCTATCAAGAATTCCAATTTCCAGGCGATTCACGATGACCCAATCCCGTGTGCGTAGATGACAGTAATGCTGGATGGGTGTGGAGTGGAATTTAAACATCAATCTGCTGCGAAAAGAAACTTGATTTGAGGTTTTTAGGTTATTTGTAACCCCTTATGTGTTCATCATCTGCTTGTTGGTTAGTTCCTATTTGTGGCCCCTGGTCTTCTTTCTTTATCCAGTTTTTTTTTTTTTTGTAGGGAGTTTGCTTCTAATTAATTAATGAATTAATTAAAACACTGAATTTTGTGGCGGTACAGCTACTGGACTTTAATATTCCGTCAGATAAATACTAAAGCACTGGTGCTGCACTGCGCGGGTGCTTCAGGTGTAGTCTGCGTCTCGGATTATGCTCACATAGAGACATGAGAATGTCACAGTGCACACTGAGTTGGAGACTCTGGAGTGACCAACCCGAGGCTACTGCAGGCGCCTGTTCACTCTCGGCTGTTTAGCAGCATGCCGTTGTGAAGTTCCCAGTGCTAAGATATCAACCAGGTCCTCCAACGAGAACTGGTTTCAAATGTTTCCAGCAGCGTGTGTTCTAAAGATGAAATATCCGCCTCGGACAAAGAAGATGAATGGGAGGCAGAAGAGGGGGAAATGTTAGTACAGTCATTACGTTCAGAACGGCAATTGTTTCGCCAAGGGGAATTGTTTGGAGGCATTTCAAAACACACAAGCTTTGACTAATCCTGATGTAGTGAAGTGAAGAATATCATTTTCGAGACTAAAACTAATTTATTTGTAGGTAATTTAAATATGAAATCCCTGCCGGCTGAATGTGCAGGACACAAACAAACACTAAGGCTATCAAATAGACTTATGCACATTAAACATGAATCATCGCATTACCAACTCTTACATGAGTCCCATATGTTATCTTGGAAAGTAACTTATGCCTGATTATATACACTTTTGTGAGCTACAGTTCTACGGTATTTGCAGTGAAAGCTGAATGAAAGCTTTAACAGCGTGTAGCACCTCTAATAGAACTTTAGGTCAACCGTTCTGAACACGTAAACGGTGACCTTATTGCAACCTTTTTACAGCAATGTGGCTGAACTGACTCGAGAACTAATAGTTTTGACTCTGTGGGCTGCATTACGGAGAGACAATGCAGGAAGATGGCATAAAGGCCAAGCAGACAGTGTATTGATCACAAGGAGTGCAATGCTTTCAAGACTTTAATAATACGGGTTGATGAAATCTAGCCTTCTCGTTGGTTGAGAGTGAGTCACTGGGGGGTGCATTATTAAAGCAATAAGGTACGAGAGGCTGTACTTTATCGTCCAAAAATGTAACAGTTTGAAGGTTGCCTGTACATTATCGCTCAATAATGCACCCCCGTGACTCGCTCTCAACCAATCAGAACGCCGTATTTCATCTACCCGTGTTATAATGAGCAATATGAGCAATATAATATATATGTAGAGTTGCTGTTCACATTGACCCCAGCGTTCCACATGACTGCACACTCAAAATAACAGGTTGTTAGCTTAGGTTGCACAGCGGAGGCCTGACAACACCCTCGAAATGTTATTGCTTTAATATTCCAAATGCAATCCTGGAAAAAGTCGTAAAAGAGTGACATAAGAAGCTAACGTGTTTTAAAATAAGAGCGGAAGGAGGAAAGAGGTTTGGTAGAGGGTGAGAGAAAAGTGAATAAAGAGTGAGCTCTGCATTCACGCGATGAGAAACATGCAGAGGAGAAAATGAGAAATTGAGATGAAGATGACAAGAGGAGGGGAAGAATCAGAGACGGAAACAAAGCATGGAAGATGACAGATGTAAAGAGCGTGAGGGAATGAAAGTGGGAACGATTCCGTGAGAAAGTCAGTAGTGTGTGTGTGTGTGTGTTTGTGTGTGTTTGTGTCTGTTTGGGAAAAAGTGCTTTTGTGAAATATTCAGTGTGATGGAATACTTATAGAAGCAAAATCCCCTCCCTGGAGAGGGAGAAGAGAAGAAGAAGAGGGAGGAGGAACAGAGAAGAGGAGGAGAAAGGAGCAGTGTGATTGAAGTTTTGGATAAGAGTCATAAGGCTGGAGACCATTTTAACAGAGAGGTCTCTGCTGGGAGGGTTTGTGTAGGACTGTCAGGGCCTTCTCTATTTTTAAATAGTGTGTGGGTCTACTACTCACACCTTATAGCATACAGTACACCTGTGAAGCTTGCTGAAGGTGAGCGTATGTTCAATCTTCTTCTGGGTTCCTATTTTAGTAGGAGAACACCAGTATCTTGTGGTCAAATGAAGATAAGATTCATGTTTGGTGCTTGAAATTCCCTTTTCACCGGCCCCATTCGAGTGAAAGGTGCACGTGCAAAAGCTGGTTTAAGCGTTTGGAAACTGGGAAAATGGGTGAATTGAATTGAATTACAAGTATCAGCTGAATTAAATTGAATTCATTCGTTATTCTTCATTACACCGAAGTTTGATGAAGGTGTCTGAGGAATGTCTGGTGGTTAACAGTGAAGCCCAGGAGGTTGGGATGAAATGCCTTTGTGACATGTTCAAGGCAAAAACAACATGTCTTGCAATTTGAGTAGGTGTGGCAATACGGCAATGTCTTTGTTGAATAGATCCTCCTGCTACTGATTTTGGTGATCTCTCTGCTTTCCCTCTCGTCATCACTATGAGGTTGCTGGTTTTGATGGAAATGTCTATTGGATGGATGACCATTCATTTTGGCGCACACATTGTCACACTAACAATGAACATAACAACGATGATGTCGACTTGAGCTCCTCTGCACTGTCTCCCCCTGCGACACTGTTTGACAGGCCTCATTTAAAAGAATGAGAGTCTTGCAATGCGCACGGCACATGTCAACCAAGCCAGCATGTTCCAGCCTTCCCTTTCTTCAAAAATCCCCGTTTTAATCATTTTACAATATCAAGTTTGTTCTTGAAAATAACCCTGATGTGCTGTCAGAGAAACTGAATTACTTTAACAATCACTCTAAAAATCAGGCTTTAAATTCTGCATTTATGGCCGTATAAAATAAAAAAAATGACACTCATGATGTCCTACACACAGCTTACACACTCCAACACAGAGCAAAATGCTCTATAAATACAGCGTGGAGGTACGTTGATCGTGTAAAGTAGGCGGATTAACTGGAACCAGGTCAGAGCAAAGGCAGAGCATCCTCTAGGTCTTTTCCTATTTAGCTGCTTTTTCTCTACTTTCTTTCTCTTGCTGGTGTTTTTTAAGCTGTTTTTTGTTGAGGTAGACTGGAATGGTTTTCTCCCCCAACCCCAAACAATCCTGCTCCCCACAGACACTTGTTCTCCGTAACAAGTCTCTTCAAAGGCGGACAGAGACCGCTCAGTATTTCTGAGGGTGTTGAATTTTGTGAGCAGATTATCAATCAAGGAAGCTGATGTGTTCATTTCCAGTCAATGCTAGTGTGTATGTAAGGTATTTTAATGTACAAACAAAAAAACAAACAAGCATGCATGCAACGGCAATTTTTTTCAATTCATCAGCAATAAAACTGTTTGCATTTTGAGCGAAACCACCAATAGCGGTGCTGCGGCAGATATTTTACATTTATTACAACATTTAAGTACCTATTTATACATACATTTACATATTCCTTTTCTTAAATTCTGCCTGCGGTGCCTCGACTGGACTGCTCTGTAGGATCATCTGGCATAAAGTGAAATAACATATTAAGTAATAAGTCAAAGACACTATGACTCAGCATTTCCATCAGAGACAATGCATCGGGAAAAGATTTCTGTTATGGATCGCTAAATGCATTTAACCATTCAAGGGAATCCTTCTGTGATAACACCAAGTGAAAAAGGCAGAGAGGAAAGAGAAAAAGCCAAAAGGTCAGGAATTGGGGATGTGTGGAAGGCTCGGAGGAGGACAAGGTGGAGAATCAGACAACAATTCTAATTCAGTGTGGAAATGTGACCTTGTGTTGAACCACCACAAGTATTAAACTTGTCGATCCCGAGAGAGAAATAAATATACATGAAAGAGGAGAAAGATGAGCGAGAGAGACTGAGAGAATGTGTGTCTGCAGAGCATCCTTCACCTGTAGCGGGCCGAAATCTTGGCTTGCATAATGCGATGGGAGGATAAAGTCTGCTTTATGACCAGCTAAGCCAATAAATCCGGCTTAATTTTGACCTCTTTTTCTTTCCCCCATTTATCTCCTCTTTCTCTGTGGTTCACTTTGCTACAGAGCGGATAGATAGTTTGAGCCGTTGAACTCTCTACAGCCCCGAAAACCCGTCCTAATCCTCATTTCTGTCTTGGCTTTTTTGAAGCAACGTCGCCGCAGCAGTAAGGCCTACATTCATCCACTGAACCCCTCCATGCGTTAAAACCAAAGAGGAAACAGTGGAGAACCGTGACACTTGGCGCTTCCCCGCTGGTCCAATGATAAAAGCATTTCAAGTGTACCTTATTATCCCCGCAGTTTATTTGCTTGTGTCTATCTCCTTCAATACTAACCATTTCCTCTTATGCAAATTCCCTTCCATAATTGCTTTCAATTAAAAATGCTGCGCTGCAGATGTCCTCAGCTTGCCTTAGCGATATCATATTGTCCTTCTGGGGAACGGCTTCCAGAAGTTGAGGGGTTGCAGTTTTGGCAGCCGTCGTTATGATGCGACGGGGAGCCCCAGTTGAAGGCCTGATAAAGCAGTGGCTTGTTGGATGGGGCGTTACGTAAGCAGGGATGTAGCCGGGGCTGGTTGAGGAAGAACAAATGATAATATCCAAATGATGAATATAACGGGGACTAATTAAAACGTATCTATTTAAATCTGCTTTAAACCTGCGATGCTGGTTACATATGTTTCTTACCCTAGTAAAGTCATTTGTTGGCCTTATTCATGTTGTTGGTGTTTCTGTTTTTGCCATGTAAAGTCCCTTTTGTCCCTCTTAAAGCCCCACACAAAATACATGTATTAATATTATTATCATAAACACTTGACGCTTGATGCATAGTTACTTCTGCTTTTAATTGATTGATTTTAATGTCGTCATTATGACAGTAATCACAATTGCACTAATTTATGTGTGTAGTATTTATAGGTTTCGTTTGCCTTTTTATCTGATCTGTCCTAGCTACTCTTTGATGGCCCAGAATCTAACCTAGTTTTTGCCAAACTTTTTTTGCTGAACTCAAAGAATCAGTGAGCCAGGGCAGCCGAGAGCTCCAAATATAGCTTGGTTCAGTCTGGACCAGCATGAGGAAAAACCCCAATTAACAGGTGAGTGGACTCAGATAACATGAACTTGGGCCAGATGGAGTAGCCTGGCCTTCACAGGTCTATTTGCAGGAAGACAAACTATGCCAGGATAGTTTCACTGTCTCCTCTTCCTGTTTACAATTCCTCCCCATAACAAAAGGCAACTGCAGTCATTCGCACAACAGATTAATGCCACAGACAATTAAGGACAGCTTGAGGAAAGATGACTAAAATAGGCACAAGGAAGCAAGTGATGGCCTGAGAGGAAAGAGAAAGTTGACACGGTCTAAGAAATAAAACATTACGAAAGTGGAAAAGGGAACAGGGATGGGAACATGGACACATGACAGATGAGGACGTGGAGACAGGGAGGACAGCATCTACAGGGTCTAGTAGTGGAGGCCGGTTTAATGAGGTACTCTCGACCTCCATTGGCTTTCTTTGCCTCTAATCTATCTTGTCTTTCTGTTCCCTCTTTGTGTCTCTGTCACTTCCACTCCCTCTGTGCTCCCCCCCCCCCTCTCTCTCTCTTACACCAGATGTAAGTGCGGATGGGATAACTCATTATTAATTCATCGTTCCTCCCCACATGTATTTACAAGGCCTTGAAAACTGGTTGATTCAGTATCCTGCAACAAAGTGAAGCAAAAGAGCTCATCTTTTTTTCTTATTGCACTCAGCAGGTTTTGAAAATGAAGTCTGACAGCATTGAGCTAAGGTTAGCAATCAATAGCCACATTTTCTTTTCCATCTGTCAAGTAAACACTAGGCAGAAATTTGAAAAGCTGTGAACACATTCAGCGCAAATGACATGCAGGGGGGAATAAATAGATTCTACAAATTCCAAACAAAGCTACACATGTCTGATAGTGTGGGAATTTCATTGAATTTCGTTTCATTCTCCATTAGTTTGCCCAAAAGTCATTGGAAACATATTGCAACACTCGAAGCAGAGCTGTGACTCTGGAACGCAACACATGCTCACCTTTGCATTACAGTGAATTGTGGTGTGAGTGCAACGATTTGATGAGAATCTTAAACCCGCCTCAACTGTGAGAATTTCACGAGTTTCATTCCTCCCTCGCTGTGTTGAGAATTTAATTCATTGCTTTAATAAAGGTTCATAGTTTTGTGGTTCTTCTATTGTTCTTCTCTGGTTTTATTGGCCAGAAGCAAACCATTAAAACAAACACAATTACCGTGCGTGTGTTTTTGTGTGCAAGAGAGTCACTGATGTCCCTGTGTGTTAGTGGAATAACAAATGCTGATGTTATTTCGTGGCCTCATCTCTGAAATATTATAAACGAATTAATTTGGCTGAAGTTCAGCTAATACATTTTGGCAGTGACCTTGATCTTGGATTTCTGCCATTGTAAATGTTTTGAAGCTTTGAATATGCAACTATGACAATGTAGAGCAAAATATTGTAGTTTCCAAATGCAATTCTGCTACACGATTGACTTAAAATGAATTTTCTAAGTGTTAAACTGTTACAATAGCTATTAACTGTAACTAATAACTACATCTGGCAAAATAGGAAGAGTAATAAAAGCTCCTCCGATGGTTGAAATGATGAAATGAAGTACCGTCCTTTATGAACGCTGGGTTGCTTGCAAACATTACTTTCCAGATCGTGCAAGAGTGTGTTGCTGTGCCATAGAAAGGTCTATGGACAAGGTCATTTTCACCTACCGTAAAAAGGGACCAATATTTACTCACTATGCAACAAAAGAATGTTGATAATCTGTGTTCAGGTTCCATTCTGCCATCGGAGTGAAGGGATTCACAAGCTGCTGCTGGTTTTCTAAAGGAAGTGGTGAAACCTACGTAACATGGATTCAGGAAATCATCATCTTTCAGGATTTCATCTGGTATCAGAAATGCATGTGCACAGTGTACCTCCTAAATCCAACTGATATTTTCAATTTCCTATTGGTCTTTTATGAATCACACTTCTACACAAGTGTAGTGGAATCCCTGGTCTCTGTTGATGGGGAAAGATTCTGCTACAAATCTACAAATCTAGAGCCTCTCACATTGATTATGTTCATGCAAGTCATTCAGCACATCAATCTGAAGTAATGGTCTGGTAAATTATGCCATAAACTGGTTTCATGCTAATTATGAATATGTCATGATTTGGGGCTTGCTGCATAATGCACACCAATAATAGCCTATATTGGTGGGGTAAATAATCATTTGTATTTAAGTCTTTGATGACACCACACGTTCATTCTCAGCTTCTATCGTATTAACCTTGTATTCCAGCTAGCTTCTATTTTCTTACTGAATTGCCAGATCTTTCTATTTTCTGTGGTCCATTTGTGGTGTTTGTTTTTTCACTCCTGCTTGCTGATTGCTTAGAGTAGATCTATTTCAAATTTGCCTTGAAAAGATAAGATGAAAAATAAATGATTTATTTGAAGCTTAACGGTGTGCTTTGTGCTCTGAAGGAAATGAAATGTCTGACATACTGACTTGCTTTTTTTAAACCTTAAGTAGCATCACCTTTACTGAGTCAGTTTTAGGACCTTTTACGCCTCCATAAGCAGCAACTTTATACTTACATTTAATGTGCACTATGCTAGGAAACAATTTCATCATTACTGACGTGGCTACTGTTGCACTGCAACTCTGTACATTTGAAACCACCAGATTTAAAAGTAGTATATTCCCAACAGCATATTTTTTATAAAAATTAAAAAAATAATTCTTGCTTTATTCTCATATTCTACTGAAAATAGATAATCAGACAGACTGACTGCCAGACAGATGGATGGACGGATACAAAGATAGACAGACAAATGGATGCACGGATAGACAGGTAGACAGACAGATGGATAGATGGACAGATAATTAAGACAGAAAGCATGTTGGCGGGTTCACCAGGGAACAGAGGGGGCTCAGATGGCACAGACGGAGCAGATGAGATGTGTAGTGTGAGAGCAGGAAGGCAGAAGATGAGCAAGGAGGACAGGACATGAGATACCTCCGGCATCCAACTCAGTTAAGGGAAATATACAAACATATGCTGTGTGTGCAGTGCATTCTGAAGCTCATGTTTATGTAACACAGGCCATGTGTGTGGAAATGACCGCGGAGCGGTTTGGATTGGTTTGGATTGTACACGTGGCTCCGCTGACTCCTTTGGCCCAACAGCTACTTTTGTGTGCCTCTTCATCCTCTCCACCGTAAGTCTTTCAGCTTGGACAACATTTGCCAAATCTTTGCTAACATCAGCATTATCTCATGAGCCTCGTGTGCACATACAATGTCATTACTTGACACCAAATATTGCAATGGGGAGGAAACACTGCGTCACACCGAAGAGAGGGTTGAAAAGTCCCGTTGATTGATCAACGCACATCTTAATATCTTACAGCCATCGTACGTAAACTATCCCGGCCTCTGTGCTGGTGTGATAATCAAAAGCTCTTTCATAGTGCTCAGTTAGGGAGTCACTGTCTTGTCCTGGTTGAGGAGTGCAAGGTCAGAGGGCCAAGCAGAAAGTGTCAACCAGGCAGACACAGATCTGAAAAGGATAGGAGAAAAAGGACCAGGCACCATCCAACACTCACTCACGTTTGTTATGTTGACATTGACGTTAGGAGACCACACATTGCATGTGATTGGGTTTTGTTTTGGCGGCGAGAGGACCTGCTCCTCCTCAATGCCAGTTTAGGTCCAATAGAAATCTTTCCTCCTATATCTAACAAAAATGATAAAACATGATGTTCTTCCTGATGTTAGCCAGTTGTTCTTCTGGCCTGCGGGCCGACAGAGCTGCTCCTGCCTTTGCAAACGCAGCGCTTTTACTTGACCTGTGATCTGACAAATTAATCTCCCAGGACGAGAGAAGTCGTACGGCTGAATTTGTGCAGAATAACCCCAAACGGGCTTCCAATGTTTGAACACGTTCGTTCTTTCAGGTGGACATTGTGATTGCAGATTGCAGCAACACCTTTTTTTTCTCGTGCCTCAGCAGAAGAATCTCAGAGGGAAACATCCTCATTCAACGACAGAAGAACCAGAGGCTGTTTACACATCCACTGTTACTTTAACAGCCATTTGTGGTGTTGCATTACATTGTAATGGGATATTGATGTGCACCATTGCACCAGTATCTGCACAAAAGCTTTCCATTTATCAAATGATAAATCTGCAAAGGTGCCCCTTCCTCTTGGTCAGGGCCGCATATACTGCACCCTCTTTCTCTCTGACGTTAAAAACAATCTTATCAATAGCCAATATGTTCCAGTCCATGTTCCTGTTTTGTTCTAAAAAGTACATTTCCTTCAACCTCTCTGTTCAGACTGCAGTGAGTCAACTCAGAGAAATCTGTGGGCTGATCAATACCACCAATGTTACTGTACACATCAGCATCACTTCTCCTCACAATCCTCATTCCTTCTTCTGCTTTGCCTTCATAAAGTCATTATTTGCACCCTTCTTCTCATGAATCAGTGTTGGGTAATCAATAGACGTGTAGCAGTCAGAGCTATTCTATGTAATTGAGTTCAAGCCATGGAAATGTGAAAAGGCACTCTAAGATCTTGACTACGACAGTGTCAGCGTTTTTCTATTTGCAGAATAAAAGCCCTTGGACCATGACATACTGTGTCTTTCCCCAAACCTAATTTGAAATTTATAGCTTTGTCAGATATCTAAAAATTGGACAGGCGACCAAACAAATGTGATAAAGTCATGGCGGGGATGCAGTAAAAAAACAAGCCGATTTCAGTTGTGGCTCCATTGTATTCCTAAAAAAAAAAAAACATAAGTAAGTTATTATTCTACTAAGAGGATTTACATCTCAATTTCATTTTCTTATATAATTAATTCTCCAAATGTTTCTAAGTGCACATCATTGATCATTAAGCTGAAAATCTCCAATAAAGGAAGCCCAGACTTTAAAAAGGCTTTACTATGTGTATGATTGCTACTCTGTAACGTGAGTTGCCTTTTCGATTTGCTCAAAAAGAGCACGTTGGCGATTACAAAAACATGGCGTGCATGCGCACACACACACACACACACACGATTGAACATCACCTTCCTAAAGCCGAATGTGTTCGGTTTGCATGTTGTGTCGGCTTGTGGTTGTCTGGTTTGTCCAGAGATCTTCAAGTAGGGCATTTTTTATAGCTTTAATGTTTGCACTCAACGGCACACAAATCATTTGAAAGCCTTTTGTCCTTTAGGCTGCAGCCTTTTCCCAAGCTCTCAAAATGAGATGAGTTGAAACATAAAGCTTACAGATTGACTTGAAGGACCTCAAAGGGATAGATAGCTAGATGGATAAATAGATAGATAGATAGATAGATAGATAGATAGATAGATAGATAGATAGATAGATAGATAGATAGATAGATAGATAGATAGATAGATAGATAGATAGATAGATAGATAGATAGATAGATAGATAGAAAGATAGATAGATAGATAGACAGACAGACAGATAGTTGGATAGATGTGGATGTTTCTAAGGAGCAGGCTGTGCAGGTAACACATAGATTAATTCCGTTGAAACCATCATGTGATATATTGCATGTGAGGCTGACAGCTCAGCAGCCAGGTGTGAACTATGAGAGAAATGCGGTCTGATAGAAGGTTCTTTGCACCGTTGTTTCTGAAATGTAGAGCAAGCTTTTCTTCCCCATCTGTGTTTTCTTTACTCATTTCTTTCTCTCTCTTGCCCCCTTTGGTCATCCCTGTAGCCTATTTTTGTCTGACACTTTGTTTTCCTTCTTAGTTCAGCAATCTACGCTCGACTTTCTGGGATGTTGCCTTTTCTAACTGTTGCTCTCCTTGTTCATCAAAACGACAATCATTTAAAACAAGTTAATGAGGCCAGTAGGCAGTGGACTCTTCAAAAAAAAAAAAAAATATATATATATATATATATATATATATATAAAATTTGTTGTGGCTTTGATAGACACTTAATCTCTTTTGTATTTTAATAACTCCATCTCTTTCAACATTGTAGCACATCAGTTGTTCCAAATGTCCTTTTTTTAACCTATCAAAATAATCCTGAATTCAATATGGTGACCCAATATGGAGGAGTAAAGCGGCTGGTAATAATAACCAGGGAATACCTGAAAAAGACCACACTAAATGCTTCTTCGCTGAATCTGACAGCAGAGAATCCGTTACAGTGCAAACAGTAACTCTGTTATGAAACTTCTCAATAGGACATAACGACTGCACTGTGTTTCATTGTTAAATGTCATGAGGAGAGGTTACAAATTTTAAAAAAGAAAAGAAAAAAAAAACATTTCACTCAAGGCTGAGTGTCTATTTCCAAAATATCTTCTTTCTGCAATGATAAACAGGTAGCCTGTATTTTAAAGCAAATAAAAAAAAAACTGCAGCCAAATCACTTCGCCCCGATCGCCCCATTTACGCGTAGGCAAACACTTACGCACTTCAAAATTCAACAAGTCCGTTGCCCGCATATATTATAACAGATTGTTTATAACAGATCGTTGAAGGGGAAACTTGCTGTTGGCAGGAAAATCACTTTTCTTTAGCTTTCTCTCGTGCGAGTGACGATGAGCTGTTCGCTGCAGCGGGTTTACGCGCGTTACAGCGCGCATCAGCATGGCTCAAACCCTCTATCATCTCTCTTTTTTTTGTCCACTGCTCTCAGCGGGGATTAAATCCAGTTGTTGGACCAAACGAACGGACCACGCTTAGAGATTTTACATCGTGTCTTACCTTGAGTTGTCGCGGCTTGGCGAAGTGTGGGTGCGTGTGTTCGCAGCCCCCTTATCCAACAAATGGAAACTCTGGTCTCACCTGGTAGCCGACCTGGACTCGGGGAAGGAGAATCGACTGACAATAATAACGGTCCTTCGCTTATGGGGGGGAGGGTCAGAGAAGGGATTTGACCGAAGCTCCTGTTCTGGCACGACTGTCTGCTCCTCGGTGAGAATTAGTTTGCTTGTTTCTGGCCGCCGCCCTCCCTCCCACTCACTCACTCACTGTGTCCCACCAATGAGAAATAGATAATCTTTCATCTCTCCCCCCCCTTTCTCTCTCACACACACACACCCTCTATCCTTCCCTCTCCATCTCTCTATGTCTGTGCCTAGCAGGTGGGCATATTTGAATAATGAGGTCCTTATTAAAGGCGGCTGGAGGCCCAAATTTATTTGGCTCAACTAGACTGTCTGTCTGTGTGTCTGTCAGAGAAGTTCATCTAGCTGGCAGGCAGGGGATTGGGAGTGGTTGGGATTACACCGTGGGATTATAACCTCAACGATCACCGTTTCATCTCACTTGATGCACACGGATGGACAATAACATCAATCTTTGTCAGATATGCACTCGAAAAAGACAAGAAGAAATGAGAGGAAACTGTTCTCCTCTTGAAACCAATGCTACATGTGAAATCCAGGCTACCAGCGGGGCGTGCGGGGCTGAGAGGGTCACCCAGATGAAATGTTTCATGGGTGAGCGAGTGCTTGTGGATATGCAACGTGTGTGATCATTAATGCATCGACACGGCCAAGTCGGTGTACTTTATGCCTGCATGCCGACAGATGGCTACTGTAATGACGCAGGACCTATAACTACTGGGCTTCCACGTGTCTACGTGAGGTTGCATGCCTGTGCATATGCTTGTTAGTTGATTGTGTGTGTGTGTATGTATGTGAGAAGTCTCTGTGTTTAAGACACAGAGAGAGATTCTGATGCAGAGGCAACTGATATCTATTTCCTGCTCTAGCAGCCTTCCATCCACACACACACACACACACACACACACACACACACACACACACACACACATACACACACACACACACACACACACACACACACACCACAGGCATTCACAAGAGACCTTGAGTCTGCTGCAGCTTTTTTATAAGCTGAAAAAAACCTTTGTTAGTGTGTGTTTTTGTCTGCGAGATGAAGCTAGAAATCATGAAGATATGGGCATAAAGTCTCATCAGTCATTTCATGCGGCTGTGTAAGTTTTACCCACCATTACACTGCACGTTTACTGTAAGCAACATTAACATCACATTAACATTGACAATCCACACGCTTTATGTTTGCACTGTATTATTTCGCCACAGTAATGTAGTGTGTGGTAAAAGTACAATAGAAAAGTCTCAACACACAAAGCAGCATGATGCTATGCTATACTTAAGGCAGTACGTGAATATACAAGTTACTCTTTGACCTCTCTGGTATTCGACTGATCAAACAGCTCGCACGGCCATCAAGTAGTGGTCGTGTGTCTTCTCCATTCCTCCAGGTCGGACCATAAAGGCAAGACAGCACCAGGGGAGATTTTCTAACTGGCATTTTGAATCCTCCTCACGAGTCACTTTTGTAACGATGACCCGTTCCCTTCACCTCCACCAGTGCAGCAAAAGGCGAGACTACACCCTCGCTCTGAGAGAGCCTCCCTCAGCTGGAGTTAGCCAGCGCCGTAAAGCTAAACCTAGCGGAGAGGCCTGCTGAGCAGAAAGCACAGCTGTTGGGATGAAAGTGAAACGCGGTGTTGCTTTGAGGAGTAAACATCCCTCTGCCAAATGTGCCATTCGAAGTCGACAGGCTTCGAGGCCGGCAGCCATCTAGAAGGAAGGCTCAGAGCCATGGCTCCCCTTCATTTACTTTGTCACATTCTGCTTCCCCCTTTTCCTCTCTCTCTCTCTCTCTCTCTCTCTCCACTCACACAGATTTATTTCCATTCCTCTGCTTCCTCTGCGCTCCCTTTTTGTCACACTTGTCCTCAACTCAGCGAACGTGTGTGTGTGTGTGTGCCTGTGCGTTAGCGTGAGCCAATTTCTCAGTTTAGAAAACCTATCAGGAGATTGGAATCCTCACCGGCTTGAATAGAGGTTGAAACACAACTGATTTAATAATTATCCCCGTGACTCGAGCACACTGAGCGTATCTGCACCTGGGCTCAGTGCGCCCTCTGGGTTGTCTTCACTCTCATACATACAGAAGGTAATGCTTAATGCATAGATTTACATGGGCATTTCCTCTTAGAGGCTTAATTTAGAATTGAATTCCTAACAGCCTGCAATCTATAGCCTGCTAATGTGAATTTCAAGTCTAGAATCAAGGAATATAATGCAATTACTGCTGTGACCACTGACTTACAGTCCATTAACATGTTTTTGCTCCAACATGTTCAGGGCACACACACACGCACGCACACACACACACACACACACACACACACACACACACACACACACACACACACACACACACACACACACACACACACACACACACACACACACACACACAAATGTACTCACCCACCATGTGTTTTACTGGACTGTCTCCCACTTCCGTTTGTCGGAAGCTTTCCCTCCCTTCTCCCTCTGCCATGCTGCTCCCCCCCCTCCCCCAGCGCTCATCTACCTCCTTCTGTCATTAACCACCATCCCACACTCAGCCACTCTCTTCTTTATTTTTTATTCCCCTTTTGCTATCTTTTCTTTATCCTTTTTTTCTATTTTTCATTATCAGTCTGTGTCATATCATGTCCTATTTTCTGCTTCTTCTTCTTCTTCTGCTCTTTTGGTGGCCGTCCACAGGTCCTCCTTGTTGGGCTGCAGGCCAGTTTGGGTCAGAGGAAGGTTGTAATTACTTCACTACTCTGCTGACAGCTAAAGTGAAGGAAGGAAGGAAGAGGGAACAAGCAAGAGATTATGAGAGAAATGAAGAAAAAGATAGCAGACTGATTATGTATTGCTTATATAAGAACTAAACCATGGGATCTATTTATTTACCTACCTACCGGTACCTGACGAACAAAAATTAATATAAATCAGATGCATTTCTATTACCCTGACATTTTTGTTCACATTCATGCGTGATCGAATGAAGTGCGTTGTGCCTCTCCGACGTTTCAGCTGATTTCATCCACTGACAAGGTGCGTGTCTGCTTAGTCCAACATCACAAATAATACGGCAACGGAGGATTGCTCCCTCATGCTCAATGTAGGAATCAGGAAACGTGTATTGCCATAATATGTCAGACATGCATGGAATTGGACTTGGGGGTTGGTGCGTGACGGCAGACAGTACGACAATAACAACAGACAACGTAGTGCAGGAATAAGATAGAAATATAATAAAATATAGTGAAATATATGCTGTGAAAGTGACCATGTGTATGTACAAGAAGCACGGGAAGGCTTGTCTTAATTGGTGCAGCCATGTTTGAGTTGTGATGTAAAGAGAGCAATGTCTCCTTGACTTCAGCGCTGGGTTAGAAAACATTTGCATACCTTCAAAAATTCAACAGCAGTCTTTCGGCAGGTGTAAAGGAAAAATAACAAGCAGGAAAGAACTATGCATTTTTGTGGATTGTTTTTCATTAAATGTGTCTTTTATATCTGACCTGAGTTTCCCGACTTTTCTCGGCGTAGTGATAGTTTAACTGGCAGAACAACTCATTAGGGTTGCAATAGCAGGGATAGTGATTGTTTGAAGCTTCAGCTGGATGAATCACTGTGAACAACGTTGTTAATTACCCAAACAAGTGGTTTTCGTCAGCATTGGACACAGGCCAGCTTCCAGATGCTATTCTTATCTTTTGTGATCAATGACATTTCTTCAGCTGTCTCGTGGTCAGCACTCACTGCGACAGGGGTCACCAATTACGGAGCACCGAGAACCTTTAATTACACACTTTTTCAATTACATAAGCTTTTTTCACTCACACATCCTGTGTTCACATACATGCTTATTAATTTGTAATCATTTACTATTAAGGATATAAATATAACACTTATGGAGTACACATCTGCCCCAGGGAAGGAGACAAAATACGGTTTAAGCTTGTTTAAGTATTCATTTTAGTACCTATTTATTCATTTAAAAAATAGCTTGACAATGTTGATATAAAAAAGGATATGAATTTACAGCTAGCAACTGAAGTTTAAGTGCCTCGTTGGCCTCCTTTTTTTAACGGCTGTGATTTAGGGCATCCTCTTAGTAATTCACCATGTACTTTGGGATTTTTAAAGCGGTGTAATTCAGTTCTCTGTTCCCCCTCAACACAGATTTGTAACCACCTTAGCAACAAATAAATAAAAAAAAAGGAATATCTACAAACTAACTAAATAAATATAATTACTTTCTTGTCCTGATGGCTGGCACTCCTCACACTGAAGGGAGACAGGGAGCAGTGGAAGGAGGGAGTGTGCTAGTGTACATGGTACTGGTAAGCCCTCCTTCTTCAACTGGGTTGATTATTTTAAGCTCTGTCAGATTGATTTTGAGGCCCTGTGGGGGGGCCTGGAAGGTCTGTGTGAGTAAAAGCGAAAGGTACACACACATGCAGACAAAAAAAAAGGAAGCAGAAAAAAAAAGTTAGGACAGCTGGGAAGAAGTGGAAGGAGCAGTGGTGGTCTCCAGATTCCTGAGGTTATTATAAAAATGTGTCTTCAATGATGATTTGGGTCAAACTATTTCATTTTCCTCTTGAGGTGTACCAAGGTCACTAAAAAGAAAATGGCCCGTGAAATCTCTCTATCTCCTTCTCTCTCTGAAATAGGCTGCCTTTGTTTTTATGGAGGAATAGCCCTGGATGACAATTAATTTTTGTATAATCAAACACAAGTTTGTCACTTTCTTTGACAGGTAATTGGCAGCAGAACAAATGTGTTTGCCACTTTTCTTTTTTTTAGAATTTTATAAGACACACAGAAACCGGCTATTCTGTCATTTACATGCTTCACTTTATCCTGTATCCTAATTAAATGGATTTTAAATGAATATCGAACTCCTTTGTCAACAACATACACAAACTTTGACGTTGTGGTCATCCTTCGCTTGGCACCTTATTACATGGCCGAGGAAGCAGGTTGTTCACTCAGGGCTGTGTTGTGTGCATGTGTTCGCAAAGGTGCAGTTTGATTGCCGCAAGGAAAATTAATAAATTCCCTCATAAGAAAAGGACAATAAAAACTTACCTGTAGGCTGAGGACCCATCGTCTGTTCTCACCTGCTGTGACATATGACTGTGCTCATTGTACATCTGTCCCGCTGAGGATTAATTTTCGAGGGGAAGACATCTCCTTGGGGTCTGGGATGGTTATTAAACATCGCGGCTCGGGTGAGTTACACTCTGGAGTTTAGAGCCGCCTGTGGACTGGAAATGGATGAAATAAAAGGATCCATGAACACGGCATCCCGCTCATGGTTGGAGGACTGAATGTGAGATAGTGTTTGGCTGCCATCTAGTGGTCAAATTAAGTCATAGCTGTTAGCATCTGGGAGAATAACTGGTTAATCAGTAATGTCAGTGTCGCATACTGAATTGATGAAGCCCCCTTTTTTGAAAGTTTGGAGTAGAGTATTAGCAAGTGCTTGGACTGTGAAGATTGTGAAAACACTTTACATGTAATTTACTTTATTCTGAATTCTTCTTTCTTTGCTGATATGTTTTAAATTAAATTGTCATATTACCTTGGCATTAAAACAATCCCATACTCACTTTCGTTAATTAAAATGGACCACTACCGGTAACACAACTAAGAGGAAACATCCCGCAAAATCTGTCTGGTTTTCTGATAGAAAAAATGTGAATGCAAAAAATGGACTATAGCTCAGATAAAGCATCTTCTTTGTAAGTCACGTGTGTACTTTACCCTCGTATTTTGAAAGAAAGCAAACTAAGTTGATTTCCAATATGCATTACAATACCCGAAACGCAGAAATACACCAGTGAAGACACAGCTTAATTTCCCAGCATGCAATGGGACTGTTCAAAACCGCCGTTAAACACAAATATCCACCGAAACAAGAAAAGCAACGGTATGATATCACGTTTTTGTGTATTATAACCGCGACCTTTGTCACACTACTAGCTTCCGCATTTTTACACCGTCATCAAGAAGACTTGTGAGTCTCGACGAGTATTTATACGACGTGTTCCGCCATTATGTCTCTGTGGGCGGAAGCTCATTGTAGAGGTCACATGCTGAGTGCTCGTCACTCCACCAATCACCTCGGGGAAGGTCTGAGACTAGAGCCAATGGTTACCCTTGCAGGGTGTCACCTGATTAGGGTGAGCGAGTGAACAGAAAACATGGGCCTGTGAGAGCAGCCGTCGCAGGAGAAGCTGTGTGGCGCAGTTTGTCAGCGTCATTCAGTGGATGTGGCGCTCTCCGGCTTGGAATCGCTTGCGGCTGGCGAATGAGTGCGATGTATGAGGTGGGGCTCAGCTCCAGAACCCAATTCAGACTACTCTCCTCCCACATCTTTTGGAGATGCAAAACATATTCCTGCGGTCTTGTGTGTAATTTACCATTCTCAGATATCATCAAATATGATTTTGATAAATGAGTGTATGTGTTTTACAAGAGTGCCAAGCATCTCAGGTGTTTTGTGAATTGAGTTTGTGGGTGTGCTAATTGTGTGTACTGTTTTGAAAAACTAAACCATCAAAATTGTGCTTAAGCTATCGAGAAAAACTGTAAACACAAACGACCACCGAAACAAGAAAAGCAACCGTACGATTTTCAGTTGTTGTGTATTGCAACTGCAGTCTTTGTCATTCTTCTATCTTCCGTATTCTTGCACCATAATCAAGACGACTTGTGAGTCTGGAGGATTATTTATACGATGTGTCCACCCACCTAATTTCTGTGGAAGGAAGCTCATTGTAGAGGTCACATGCTGAGTGCTCGTCACTCCACCAATCACCTCGGGGAAGGTCTGAGACTAGAGCCAATGGTTACCCTTGCAGGGTGTCACCTGTTACAGGTGAGCAAGTGAACAGAAAACATGGGCCTGTGAGAGCAGCTGTTGCAGGAGAAGCTGTGTGGCGCAGTTTGTCAGCGTCATTCAGTGGATGTGGCGCTCTCCGGCTTGGAATCGCTTGCGGCTGGCGAATGAGTGCGATGTATGAGGTGGGGCTCAGCTCCAGAACCCAATTCAGACTACTCTCCTCCCACATCTTTTGGAGATGCAAAACATATTCCTGCGGTCTTGTGTGTAATTTACCATTCTCAGATATCATCAAATATGATTTTGATAAATGAGTGTATGTGTTTTACAAGAGTGCCAAGCATCTCAGGTGTTTTGTGAATTGAGTTTGTGGGTGTGCTAATTGTGTGTACTGTTTTGAAAAACTAAACCATCAAAATTGTGCTTAAGCTATCGAGAAAAACTGTAAACACAAACGACCACCGAAACAAGAAAAGCAACCGTACGATTTTCAGTTGTTGTGTATTGCAACTGCAGTCTTTGTCATTCTTCTATCTTCCGTATTCTTGCACCATAATCAAGACGACTTGTGAGTCTGGAGGATTATTTATACGATGTGTCCACCCACCTAATTTCTGTGGAAGGAAGCTCATTGTAGAGGTCACATGCTGAGTGCTCGTCACTCCACCAATCACCTCGGGGAAGGTCTGAGACTAGAGCCAATGGTTACCCTTGCAGGGTGTCACCTGTTACAGGTGAGCAAGTGAACAGAAAACATGGGCCTGTGAGAGCAGCTGTTGCAGGAGAAGCTGTGTGGTGCAGTTTGTCAGCGTCATTCAGTGGATGTGGCGCTCTCTGGCTTGGAATCGCTTGCGGCTGGCGAATGAGTGCGATGTATGAGGTGGGGCTCAGCTCCAGAACCCAATTCAGACTACTCTCCTCCCACATCTTTTGGATATGTAAAACATCTTCTTTACCTTCATTAGGTTGTGACTCATACTCATTACTGAATTTACCATTCTCAGATATCATTAAACCAGTATCATTCACCACTTCATTTTAAGTAACATTCTAGGCCTATGGACAGAGGTAAAGAGGGAATTTCCCAATTTTTATTTAACAAATTTTAGGTATTAATTGTGTTTCTTTTTGTTCTGATCCTGGTTTTGAAAATGGAATTCAACATGGAATTCAGATGATAGATATTTTTCTATGCAGGTGGAACCATGAAATGGTTTAAGCAAATTGAGGAAGAACACCGGCTCCCCAAGACGCTCTTTTTCAGAGTCTTACACACTTTCTGTTTCTTACACTCTGTACCCCACTATAAAGTGGGTCATGGGCCACAGCAGATGGAGACAATGATTTACTAGGTCTGAAGAGGAACATACTGTGCCACATTCACCACAAACTATTGTCTTTAAGCACTATGAGTACTCGCAGCGTCAGGCAATCATGGAAACAGGACCGTAAATGTGAAAACACTAAACACCAATTGAAGACAATCGTGTTAAATAGCCAACAAATATGTAGATCTTACAAATCCCAAGCAAGTCATTTTAAGATAATACATAATTGACAAACTGCCGCATGTTGCAGGAGCGAGTATGACAGTGACTGCTCTGGCCCATATATAAGTTCTAAGCAGCATGTAGGTACCTTTATGAATTTAATGTGGCTTCTTTTGGAAATGTATACATTTTGGGTTTAAACGTGTAACCAAATATCCTCTACCACTCAGGGTCCCATTGAGCTCAATCCTCTGCAACAGCTGGTAGTTGTGTGCAGTTCATTTGTGAGGAAGACTCATAGCGTGCAGCCAATGTAAAACAAACAGAAAATGTCTTTCTCTTGTAGGTATTCTTTGTTTCTCAATGTTTTTTCAATTTGTTTGAATGCTCATATTTCTTTTATGGAGAGGACTATACATGAAAACAATCACTTGCCCATTATCCAATAAATTGACTAAACATATAAGGTTTTCAAAACAGGCACACATTGCGTAACAATGCTATGAAAGAGCATCCCACACATTTGGTGTAGTTTCGAAAGCGATTGCATTTTTTAGATAACAAAAATGTACTATGGCTCACTTAAAGAATCTTCTACACCTGGATGATTTACTTGAAAGGCAGAAATACACCAATAAAAACAGCTTTGTTTCCCAGCATGCAATAGGAGTCCATGTGACTGTTGACAAAGCACGGCCTTAAACACAAACGACCACCGAAACAAGAAAAGCAACCGTACGATATCCAGTTGTTGTGTATTGCGACTGCGGTCTTTGTCATTCTTCTATCTTCCGTATTCTTGCACCATAATGAAGACGACTTGTGAGTCTGGAGGATTATTTATACGATGTGTCCACCCACCTTAATTCTGTGGAAGGAAGCTCATTGTAGAGGTCACATGCTGAGTGCTCGTCACTCCACCAATCACCTCGGGGAAGGTCTGAGACTAGAGCCAATGGTTACCCTTGCAGGGTATCGCCTGACACAGGTGAGCAAGTGAACAGAAAACATGGGCCTGTGAGAGCCGCTGTTGCAGGAGAAGCTGTGTGGTGCAGTTTGTCAGTGTCATTCAGTGGATGTGGCGCTCTCCGGCTTGGAATCGCTTGCGGCTTGCGAATGAGTGCGATGTATGAGGTGGGGCTCAGCTCCAGAACACAATTCAGACTACTCTCCTCCCACATCTTTTGGAGATGCAAAACATCTTCTTTACTTTGATTAAGTTGTGACTCATACTCGTTACTGAATTTAGCACTCTCAGATATCATTAAACCAGTATCATTCACCACTTCATTTTAGGTAACACTCTAGGCCTATGGACAGAGGTAAAGAGGGAATTTCCCAATTTTTATTTAACAAATTTTAGGTATTAATTGTGTTTCTTTTTGTTCTGATCCTGGTTTTGAAAATGGAATTCAACATGGAATTCAGATGATAGATATTATTTCTATGCAGGTGGAACCATGAAATGGTTTAAGCAAATTGAGGAAGAACACCGGCTCCCCAAGACGCTCTTTTTCAGAGTCTTACACACAAGAAAAATTGACTATGGCTCACTTAAAGCATCTTCTAAACCTGTATGATTCACCCTCGTTTAGTCACTATCCAATATGCATTTCTATACTTGAAAGGCAGAAATACACCATTAAAAACAGCTTTGTTTCCCAGCATGCAATAGGAGTCCATGTGACTGTTGACAAAGCACGGCCTTAAACACAAACGACCACCGAAACAAGAAAAGCAACCGTGCGATATCCAGTTGTTGTGTATTGCGACTGCTGTCTTTGTCATTCTTCTATCTTCCGTATTCTTGCACCATAATCAAGGCGACTTGTGAGTCTGGAGGATTATTTATACGATGTGTTCACCCACCTTATTTCTGTGGAAGGAAGCTCATTGTAGAGGTCACATGCTGAGTGCTCGTCACTCCACCAATCACCTCGGGGAAGGTCTGAGACTAGAGCCAATAGTTACCCTTCCAGGGTGTCACCTGATACAGGTGAGCAAGTGAACAGAAAACATGGGCCTGTGAGAGCAGCTGTTGCAGGAGAAGCTGTGTGGTGCTGTTGGTCAGTGTCATTCAGTGGATGTGGTGCTCTCTGGCTTGGAATCGCTTGCGGCTGGCGAATGAGTGCGATGTATGAGGTGGGGCTCAGCTCCAGAACCCAATTCAGACTACTCTCCTCCCACACCTTTTCAATATGCAAAATACATCTTTTACCTGCATTAGGTAACAATTTTTATTTCTAATTTAGGTAAATATGATTATATTATGGTTGAACTGTTTTTCTTAATTCCAAGAAGGCCCCAGGATGATTTCTGTTTGACATTTTACCTCTACTCTAATCTGATACAGTCAATTTTTGTAAAAGTAAAATTGCTCACCAGAACATTTAGGTGCATGTTCTCCCAATTTTTTGACAGTATCAATTCTCCTACAAAAATCCCATAATATTTTCCACCTCTAAATGACATGGCTGTACTTTAACAGCACTTAAAACAGACTAAGTTGTAAAGTATTTCAAGGAGATTGCTACCCTAAAGGTCTAGTGCAAGAGAAACAACTTAATTTTGAATGTTAATACAACCAAATACTTGTTATTTGAAGGGTCCATGTCCCTGTACATCTTATCTCAAAAAGTAAAATCAAATAAAACTGTCAATGAAATAACCTGCTGCTGGTGAAGTGTGACCTTTTGACCTCAGGGGCACGGTCTGGTCAGAATAGGTTCATGTTTTGTTCTGACCCAGTTCCAGGGCCTTATCAGAGTATATAAAGTTACCCGCACTGTAAAAACTGAAACACAGAGCCACTGAATTAAAAACCTCAAACAACATCTGTAGATGTCGCGATGATATCAGTTTTGGGCCGTCAGGGCGAGCTAAGCCTTCTCCACTGGCCTAAACACAATCACAAAATGACAGCTATCTTTTTTTTTTTCTCAAATAAATACAACACATGTATTCCAATTATTTTCCCCATAGGCTGATTTTCCCTCTGCTTGCAGCCTGCAGCACTGCTCCTTGTGCAGCTGGTTTTAAGCTTTTATCCAATCAGATTCAGCCCCTCTGTCTCTAGAGAAGTAGCTTTCATATATAAGTATATGGGGATATTATTGTTGATTGTCACAGTCTTTGACCAATCCAATCTTTTACTTTCACATTTTGAGTGTATTCTTTGAGGTACCAGCAGGACCATGGTAGCCTCATAAGTACGTCTGCAGAGGTACAGAGCAGCAGTAACGTGAGGTGCGATTGGTCAGTAGGCCAGCGTGACTTTTGTCAAACAGAAATATTGTTCCCTCTGATGTAAATGATAATTAAATAGTCCATGGTGCGTATTAAATGTTTCGCCTTTTTTCTTCTGAATCCAGGTGTGACCCATGGACAATGGTCCCATGATTTGTAGCAGACTTTCTTCACGAAGCTCACACAAATAATAATCCACCTCTCCGAGAAAAGAGCTGAACCTGTGTCAGGGCTAACCGCGACCTACTTTCTTTATCTGATGGATTTGTTACATGTGACCCGCCATGACAAAGTCGGATAAAAGAAACAGGGGCCAGGTCAGAAGCAGAAAATAGTGTAAACATCCAAACTGGCTAGATCATGTGGTGTGAATGTATACTAATTAAACTGTAATATCATTTTCTGTATTTCAGTATAGGTTTACGTTGGTTTTCTTAAAGAACTTATATTTGTATTTTAGTAGAATATATAGATTCTAGCCATATTGAACTAGATCATTCAAAAATGTTCCAAAACAATCTTCATACAAACAACCGTTCATCCAGCATCAGTGAATCTAAGGGCACAGCCACTCACATTAGGAACATATTGGAATAATTAATTCATTTAAGTAAATGTGTGTTTTGGATCACATCTTTGGTCCCAGAGGAAAAACAGAAAATAAAAAAAGGGTATCATCATTTGCTATTTTCGGTAGTTTGTATACGCTTTTGGGCAATCACTTTCCTCATATGTTTGATTTTCTAAATTATATATATTTTTTGATATATGGAGGTATATGGTTTGATGGAATGAGATATTTCATTTTCAAATGTTTGTTTTTTAAACTTTTCATTTTCAACACAACAGGACAGTCCCTGATATTTTAAATAAAGATAATAAAATAAAATAAACAGTACATTTTCATTTTCTTGATTTAAAACAGATACATATTCTTATTACTGGTTTTATTCTTTATAGCATATACTGATTAGATATCGCACATTTAGCAAATTTTAAGTGTAACCTTCAAAAGACTTCGACCATTTTGGTGCACGTGTGGATTCAAGCACATGGATCGGGTTTGACCGATTTTTACATCCTGTGGTTTGGCAGATACTACCTTGCAGCATCCTCATCCTCAACCAGGAATATTGAGTTACACCCCCACCCCACCTCATCTGCATGCCAGAAGGTGGATCACATATTCTTCAATGTGACCTGTGAGAAAATGAACATCGCCCATTCATGCACACACGCACGCACGCATGCACGCACACACATCATTTACCAGTGTGTTTTGACCTCTAATCATTGTAGCAGCCATGTGATTTCTGGAATGGTGTTTGAAGTCTACTGGGGCCGGCGGGGTGGATAAAAGAGGATGGACTCCCTTGATCTGTCCATACATTCACAAAGCCGAGGAACAGGGAACAGAGTTGGGCATCTGTGTGGACACAACGAGAGGAAGAATCCAGACGGAAAGATAGTCTCATTGAAAAAAAAGGGGATAAAGATTTGTGGATTTCTTAATAATAATTTCCTTCACACTTACTGTTGTCCTCGGATATCTCTGCAATTTCCTGAACAACAGGGGTCAAATGTGAAGGTGTGTTTTTTCTCCTCAATTTAGGTTTTCACGCTATAACAAATCAAATGTTTGAGGAGCTATTCCCCTGAGTGAACCATTTGTGTCTCTTTTTAATCATTTTCCTTTCAGGGTGTCCATCTCACTGTCCGCACTACCAGTATGCCTCTGCTAGTGTTGAAGTGCATGCTGCTGTGTGCTCTGATGCACAGAGCGGTGTGTCTCTGTATACTGAACAATCACACCTTATGGATTGAGAGTCGCGACTGTGCCCAGTGTGTGGCCATCAACACCACCATCTGCAACGGCTACTGTTACACAAAGGTGACTACACACTCTCACGCTGATCATGGAAACTCCATATAGCAACATTTTGCCAATATTTCAACAAAATGTAGATGCGATGGGTGATGCTTAAGATAAGAATACTTATTATAACATACTACAGAATGTGATTCAGCATCCTATATTTTTACTCAAGGAAACTTTTACTTCAATTGAAATAGTAATGTTTAGAAATACTCAGTTAAACTATTATGTTATAGACAGAAAATTTAGTTAAATTGACTGTGTGAGATTCAATTTGAACTCTAAGCTGGTGTTTATATCGTCCCAATCTTGTCAGTGTTAAATCAACACTCAACGAAGTGTTACCAACTCGGAATGAGTGTCAAAATAAATCTGCTCAGTGTTAAATACAACATCATTTAGCTGACGCTTTTATCAAAAGCAACTTATGTTGCATTTTTTACACATGGAGTTTACATTTTAGCCCAGGGCACAAGTCATGGTTGTGTATCGGTCAGGGACACTTTGCATTGGAACATGGGTAAGGCAGGGATCAAACCAACAACCTTGTGGTTCCTGGCACGCACCTCACCAATCCTTGCACCATGTTACATGGAGTTAAGCTTGATACCAAGAAGTGTGACACTGTACAGTTACATTTCAGTCCTATCAATGAGTTCATTTAACTCTACTAAGTGTTGCAAATGAATCTGATCTTGACACTGGATAATGACTCCAGCTCTTTCGTACAATTCACTCTGTAAAAGTTGGATCTTTTTTCAAGTGTGATTTCAACTCTGCACTTCAACACTTTTGCCCAACACTGGAAAATTCCAAATCTAAGCATTTTACTGTGTAGTATGCATTCACAATATTACTCAAGGGAAATTAGCAATAAAGGGAAAGTAGCTTAAGTACAAGTATGGAAAATTGCCCATTTAAGAATAATATAAATTATATCACTGTATTGCAATATGTGTGTATGATGTCACAGCGTGTGGACTCAATCTATTAGAATATATTAGTTGAGGTTTTATTTAGTCATTTAAACCTGCAAAACAATTTTGGTAAAGTACAACTAGGCCAGCCTTTAGTTTCCTAGGGTCTATTCCTTCGAAAAGTATTTCCGGTGTGTGGCCAAATCCAACTCTCTGCTTTCAGGACACTAATTTGAAGGGACGTTTCGGGAGGAAGTTCATGATCCAGCGCAGCTGTGTGCCTCTCTCCCTGGTGTACCGGGCCGTCCGTGTGCCGGGCTGCCCCCCGGGTGTCAACCCGCAGGTGTATTATCCTGCTGCCCGCCGCTGCAGCTGCAGGCGCTGCGACACGCGCACGCACCACTGCGTGCGCACCAGCCGCGTCCCCACCGACCGGTGCTCCGTGACCCTCGACGTGGTGAAGAACCAGACGGAGCCCTCCGTGGGAACCCGACAAAATGTTAACACGAGCAATGCACATGCTTGACAAATGCCATGGACCAGAAGGGCTTGTTGTCGTTATTGTTGTGCATTTCTTTTTCTTTTCTTTTCTTTCTAGTTAAGGAATGTCACGGCTCAATAAAGCCCCATGTTGAACATGCATCGTAACTTCACTGTGAAAATTGTATACATTAAAGAAACTAAATAATTGTAGGCTGTGGAAATAAATAATACCTGATCTGATTGGCCTATGTTTTTCATTTGAATGTGTGTCCTATTAGGTTTTTACTAAACGGGCAAACTATATACTTGTTTTACACAAAGTAGGCCTATATGCAAATACAAGTGAATGCTTTTTTAAGGGCTGCTACATTTTAATTGCATTCAAACCTGAGTAGAATAGTTTCACAAGGCTTTGGAGAGAAGAGTTGTTGGCAACTTCCCTGCCAAGGACCGGGAGATGTATCCCTCAAAGCTAGTTGGCTCGGGGCTTGATTTCAGTTGAGTGATGACGACCCTGGCTCCAGTTCTTGGCTGGCCGTCCAGTGGGTGGAGCGTATATAGTCAAATCTATCCCTGGATCTCCGGGGCTGGACTTGCCTCTGTCTATAAAAGACTGACTTTCTTCTTTATTTCTGCCTTGCTTGGTGTCTCTCAGGGATACTCAGCCTGCTTTCCCTCTGCTGCCTCCATTTGTGCGAAACATCTTGTGCACAAACCAAAACAACAAGAACCATGGCCCACCAGCAGCAGATTAGGTATGAACCTGCACTAATTATCAGCACAACACACCAAACCCTGCAGCATGACACAGTATGTAGGCCGCTCAAAGTGCAAAATAGGAATAAAGCATGCCTTGATTATTTATCTTTAATGTTGTTGGTTTCTCTAGCGATAATTTGGCGAAGATATTAGAAGCCTTAGTAGGTGTAATGACATGTTCTGTAATTCACTCTGTTGAAACCTATTCTCGGATGAGGTGATTCCCAGAAGTAGTCCCTCTGTTCCAAGTTTTGTTGCAACACTATTTACTCACAACTAGAATATACACACGGTTAAAAAGCTTAATCGATTACTTTCCTGTTGAGATGTTTCCTTAATTCTTTGCTATTGGCGACCAAATCCTTGACGCGCATAATAGAATAGAAATGTTGCGAGAACGAGAATGATTGTTATGCACATATCTGTTCCAACTTGTTGTTAAACAGCCTCCCAGCCAAACTGGTTAATGGAGGGATCGCAGGCATGGTAGGAGTGACCTGTGTGTTTCCAATTGACCTGGCCAAGACTCGTCTGCAGAATCAGCGCAGCGGGCAGCAACTCTACAAGAACATGTAAGAGCTAAAAAACGGTCCTCTTTCCCAGTATTTAGTATTTACCTTTTAACAATGAACGACCACACTCGATTTGACAACTTTCTCCTTGCATGACGACTCAAATTTTTAGAGCCTGGATTATATTTTATTAATGCTCACTAAAGCTATACATGAACACAATATTATCTTTGAAATCCCTTGCACAACTATCAATGTCTGTGTTATTTCTGCATCAGGATGGATTGCCTAATAAAGACCGTTAAATCGGAAGGCTACTTTGGGATGTACAGAGGTAAGACACTGACGTTTTTAAGATGTGCCTTGAAATAGTATATCAAAGGTACCACATTTGTTTTTTTAGACACTTTGAATGGCCTGAACCAAACCTTTGAATTTCATCTCTCCCAATGAAGGGTGCTTGTTCTTATGCCTCAAGTGTCTTTCTTTAGTATTGACTAATGGACGTGCTAAACCCCACATAAGTCATTGTTGCTTTATCTGATTGACAGCCCCTCTCTATTACAGACATCTTGCCGCATCAACAAGTCATTAGGTTTAAGTTGGTCAATGCCTGTTATTGCAGGTGCAGCAGTGAATCTAACCCTGGTGACCCCCGAGAAAGCCATCAAACTGGCCGCTAATGACTTCTTTCGCCACCAGTTGAGCAAAGACGGGTGAGTATTACCTCGGAGGAATTGACGTGTCATTCCCTTTTCTTTTTCTTTTTTAACCCCCTCCACGTGTCTTCAGCAGCAGGTTGACGGTGTTCAAGGAGATGTTGGCTGGATGCTGTGCAGGAATGTGCCAGGTTATTATCACCACGCCCATGGAGATGCTCAAGATCCAGTTGCAGGACGCTGGCAGGCTGGGTAATTTCAAGGAAATCATCAGCATCAAACAATCCTTCCCTGCCCCTTTTTACGTCCGGGTGAAACATTTTGCAATGTGTTTCCTCTACCTGCCAGCGGCCCAGCTGAGGGTGGTGCCTAGTGTAGCAACAACCCTGAAGATGGGGGGGACCAGCGCCGTTCTCAGCCGCTCCTACAACACCACTCCTGCGCCTAAAGTCATGCGGGTGTCGGCCACACAGATCACCAGAGAGCTGCTGAGGACCACAGGAGTGACGGGGCTTTACAGGGGACTCGGAGCCACATTGATGAGGTGCGATGGGATTTTAATGCTCGCCTCCAGTGTTTTCAGGAACCCGTTAACATGCAGAGCCGTAAAATGAGTTTGAGACCCGGGCCCCCGTTATGAAAAAAAATCAAGCGTCAAGGTCAAGTACGCCCACAGAGCGCTTCCGATTTTGCTCAAAACATTTAGGAAGAGAAATAGACATTAAGCTTAATTCCTCTGTTTGAGCACTGGAAGGTTAGATAGTTTGATTAGTTCATGAGGAGCGATCGACCGTTGCGTCAAAGGCCCCTTGGTTGTTGTTCTCTGGTCACTTGATTCTTGCAAATGCCATTAGAAGCAGTAAATAAGCCTAAATATGCCTATTACATACTTGTGTAATACTATAAGGATACAGGGACAGAAAATGTGATACATTTGGATTTGGATCTTAATGTGGCTAACATGTTTTCTTTGTTTCTTTGTTTTTGTTGTGCCTTTTTAGAGACATCCCGTTCTCCGTTGTGTACTTCCCTCTTTTTGCACATCTGCACCAGCTCGGCAAACGTTCACCTGAAGACCCGTCTGTGCCCTTTTATTGGTCCTTCACGTCTGGCTGCCTGGCCGGATCCATTGCTGCTGTAGCTGTCAGCCCTTGTGACGGTCAGTGGCTCAATCGATGCCTGACGACTGGTCACCGAACAAGAGCACTGCTAACTGTAGTTGTAATGTTCTTTCACCGATGTTTTTAAGTTCTACAAGAATGTGCTTTGTACGTCTTCTGCAGTGGTCAAGACGAGGCTACAATCACTCAGAAAAGGAGCCGACGAGGAAACCTACAACGGAGTGGTGGACTGCGTCAGGTAGATAAGTCTTACGGTCATGAAAAAGAATTCCCTTCCTTTCACAGGTTTTCTGCACGCAGGGAACAGGTTACAGGTTACAGCTAACGTTTTGTATGTGTTACATTTCGTCCTTTCCCAGGAGTATTAGCGGCCTCACAGGCGTCAGCTAATTCATCGGATAAACTAAACTAACCGTGCACACTCTTCTCAATTGCAGAAAGATCCTGAGAAAAGAGGGTCCTGGAGCGTTCCTCAAGGGGGCCAGTTGCCGGGCCCTAGTTATCGCTCCGCTCTTTGGCATCGCACAGGTTGTGTACTCTGTCGGAGTGGGAGAGTTCCTACTTGGGTACACACCCAACAACATCTACTCTTTGTAAAAAATCAGTTTGCTCTGTCCGCTGCCTGATTAAATTACAGGAAGCCGTGCACTAGGCCGAGCGGTGGGCCTAGTTCTCTACTACTGTGAACCGTGTTGTTGGAGGCTTTCAGATAAAAATGCTAAAGGGACCAGAGAAATGACATTCGTTTTTTTTTTTAAGTTTTAAAAAGTTTTAAATATGCCTTTAGCATGACTTGATCTAATTTAAGAGTTTTAAACCTCAATGATCTTTCTGGTCCTTGGTGGAGCCTATTGTCGGTACTCTCCTCCCTCAGGGGCTGGATAGATCATTGACCACATTGATCATGACTGCCCCAAGATCACGGCCCACAGATGTTGATCCTTTTCATTGTATATAGTGTAAAGCGGATTTTATTAGATAAACAACTTCATAACTAAATAAATTAAATTAATTGTCAGGTGTTTTCATCAGAGCAACCTGGTTTAGTTCCTTTTTCTGGTCAGGTTTACTTGTCTGTAAGAGATACAGACGCTCACCCAAGTGTATTAAGAAGCAGAACAGACTGCAATTCTGGGCTGTACTCACCCTACCATCCAAAAATCAAACATTTCAAACAACAGTCAAACATTTCAATGTAAATATGTATCCTTTATCTTTCATTTGTCTTTTTCAAGTTCTAACTGACTCAAACTGAAAGCAATATTTAACATTTCAACATTTAAAGGATCCTGATTTAATTAGTTCATTCTAATGAATAAGGCATGTAAATACGTTTCTAAATCCTAAATAAATATTTATGAATGCATTGTTTTCCTGTGTTGTTTGAGGAGTGCGTGCAGCCTGAAGAATTGCATATTCCAAGTAGGAAATAGTGGGCCGTAGACAGCCAACCCTTTTTCTGATGCAATCCTAAGGGGCGTTACCCCTCTTCTCTACACATGCATCACTGGCATGGATACATTTCAGACCGTAAAAATGCTCATGCTGCAGCATTGGGGTAACTTTACCCCTCGGGAGTCCTGGAGCCTCTGCCACATCACAGGCATAACTAAATATTCAGCTGTCGTTTCAGCTCGAGTGCAGAAAGGGGAAACTCTGACATGAAACCCAAGCAACCAGACCTGGACATCTATTTAATAAGTGGATTATAAAAGAATAACAAATGACACCGTGATGGAATAAGTTCATTAGTTTGAATGTGTTTCTTTGACAAAATGTGGGTCGCTTTGAGAACAAGATGCCTAAATAGAACTAATTTCGGATCTCTAGCACACCATTCCTTGCATTGTATGTGTTTGTTCTTCAATGAATTAGCCTGTATCAATGACATTTGCTATGGTGTGGAGGTCTTATATCAATATTGGGAAAGAGTGTGAATCCAACCAGAGGACTATGGGACTACTTGATATCACAACTTAAAGATGTTTTGTGACCAGAACAAACATGTTGTTTATCTTGTTAAAACCAGTTGTGATTCTTTTGCCAAGCTTCTAACCAAAAAGCAGATTCTAGGAGTTATCTACATAGTTTTGTTTCAATCTGGAACAACTGTTGCAGGTAACTTTTTATTATTATACAAACAGCTGCATTCCAAGTTGTATTACTAATAAGAAGAAAATCAAACATTTAAAACTCTGAGAGAATAAGACAAGGGAAACAATTTGAACGTTAAAAGCTTTATTCATCTTCAGACAGCTATCTTCCTGAGAAGCCTGGAATTTTATCAAAATAAGTTAACACACAATTAACTTTGAAAGGCTTTTCTGTGCACAAGGTGTCTTTGTACGTGCACAGTACATCATCACTCCGGATTTACAAACAAATACAACTGAGAAGCACAGCGACCGCTTTGTGGATTGAGTCGCGCTGAGCTGTTCCTGGTTCATTGCGTTGTTACTCCGCAGTAACACTACGGTGACTCTGTTGTGTTACTCCTCAGAGCAAATGTCGCCTGCTGGAGTGAGGGGGAAAAAAAAGCCTTTTTTTGAAATTGCTTTCAAAATAGTTGGCCAAGATGTTGCTGCTTTTACCACTTCAGCTTTCTTGGCAGGAAAAGAAGTGTGGGACACCACAACAATGGCCGGTCCAATGTGTGTTACAATCACTCCAAGCAGTCCAACTAAACAAACATATGTACACTCTACACACGCTACAATCTTTTGCTACGTTCTGACAGCCGGTTTTTCAAAGAGCTCGTTATCAAAAAAAAAAGGCACGTTAAGTTAGTGAGCTGTGTGGATTTGTTTGACTATTGCAAACACCGTCATGACTACAACATTATACAAGAATCTATCTACACACAGCTTGTTAAATAGGGACTGTCGCATCATCCACAAATAATGTGCAACTACAAGAGAAGTCACATATATTTACATCCCAGAGTCCTGTAGAAATCAGAGATGAGAGGAATGAAATGGGTTATTTCCCAGTTTTTGTGTTGTTGTCGGTGGAGTACTTTAAAGAGGCACAGAGGGGAAGGAAGGTGAAGGTGGGGAGATTCCTACTGGTTTGAATAATCCAATTCCACAGCCCCACTCCCTCTTCACTGGCTGGCATATATTTAGCCATTGAACATCCACACACGCCAACGTGTTCTTGAAATACAGTCCACCGAGAGTCAGGAATATAAATATTTGATGTGAGAGAGCGTACATATAAAAGGAGCCCTTCCTTTGGGACGAAATTGAGTATTTGTTCAGGATTACATAGGAGATTCGGGCCAACCTCTTTCTTTCAGGATCTCATGTAACACAACATAGCGTTGGCCACTGGGGTTTGCTCTCTCGGGGCTTGAGTTTCCCACAGTTGAGGGGTCAGTGTCAAGGCTGTGTGAAAAAGAATTGACACCACAGCGACAGTATGCGGGTTAACATTCATAATGTTGACCAAATGGCCGCGAGGAGGAAAACAATTTGACGGATTGTCATGGCAACATCAGAAATCACATCGATCCAGCCGTCTTAGTCCCATCAGAATGCTGTGGAAGGTAGAGGGTGCTACTTTGCTCGTGAGTGCAAATAATAGTGAAAGAGAACATAGTACAAAAGAATGGGCCAGGAGAGCTGGTTTGAGCACCATGGTGGATATTTTTGATCACAATCTTATCTCCTGGGTCCCTGGATGGATGACGAGCTACGGTTGACATTTAAACTGAAGGCTGTACAGTCTCTTATGGCTGGGAAGAGGTAATGGTCAGCGGCTCCGCTTAGATGACCTCCCTGCTGTTGCGAATGGCGCAGCAGAGCACCATACTGAAGATCATCCCAATGATCTGTTGAGAGGAAAACAACAAAAACATTCACGCTCACTATAATACGTGTGCGTATTTGCGTGCCGACTCACCATGACTCCCGCGATGCCGATGCCCACGTATCCAATGATGTAGAGTTTACTGTTGAAGAACTCCTTGATGCCGGTCTCACAGTCCTGCAGAACCAACATAAGAGGAATCAAGCAGTTTTTGAGTTGTCGTGAACCACGATGCCCTGATTCATTCATTGGAGGGGCAGAACTCGATTTCTTCCCTGAGGGTGGAGCTGGTGTCTTACCTTTTGATTTGTTGCAGGGTCAGGGCAGAGGCTGTCTATGGTCCCACAACAGTTCAGCTGAAAGTGGGAATAAAAACATAATACGTTTTTATAATGCATTTTTTTCTGCTTTAAAAATCACGTTTCACTCATGCTGAAATATATGAATTATACTTACTACTCTCTGGTATGACAGGATCATGGTGCTGTTATTGTTTTCATTGTAGGTTGTGGCGTAGAAGGTCTGAACGTCTTTGATAATCTGTGTGATAGTGGACAGTATATTATGTGGTGCCATCAGGATTCATCAAACTGAATTCACTACTGAAGCTATCAAATATGAAATGTACCTTGTCCTTGTTTAAGAATCCAAACACCCCAGCTGCCACCTCTGCACCAAAGATGATCAACAGACAGGCAAAGAACTAAAGAAGTTCACAGAAACAAGAAAGTGAGACAAGAAATAGAAAAGTAAAGAATATATTTCTTCTTAAAGATAATTCAAGGTATCCAACTGAGATAAAAAAAAGCATTTCTGTTCAGATTCTGCTCTTGAGGTAAGTATCACTTTCCTACTCACAGAACCCAGCAGGCACTGAGATTCCCGAACAGCTCCACAACAGCCGAAGAAACCAACCAACATTACCATACTGCCAGCACCTATCAGGATGTAGACACCTGGAGGAACAGGCAAAAATACACTATTGTAATGACGACGTTGTGAGATAAACAACCGTCAGAATACCTTTTTATTTCATACACTCTATTCATCAACATTATTGATTAATATCATCAAGAAATTCCAGTTTTAACAAGGCGGGTAAAAAAAAAAGGTTTTATATACCCCCAAAAATCTCTAACATGATCAGCTTTCCCCTTTTAGTTCAACGGGCAATTCTAGTCTACAGAAACCAGCAGGGGGCGGCGTAGAGCTAGAGAACTAAATTGAAACGTTGTCTCGATGGGTACAATGGTGTTCTTTTTGGACTATTACATTTGTGAGGTTAGTAATTGGATCCTTTTTGTTAGGAGTGGACCCACGTATTGTGCGTTTTAATTGGGTCTTCATTTAGGATGCCTTGTAAATACCCTTGTTGCCAACAGCTTTATTAAAGATGAGCTCAAAGTGGGACCTCCTGAGATACCCAGATCTCCCCTTAACCCACTCATCAGGAAAGAGATTTCGCACTGGTACAGGTGAGGTATGTTGCCCGGCAACAGCTCTACAGAGGATGCAGTGAGAAAGGGCCGTCAGCCTCTAGGTGGCACACAATGAGGTGTGTACCGGAGAGGAAGTTTGGATCCTGATGTGTCAACAGAAAGACTTGATGGGACACAATCATTTCATTTAGCACTTAATTTCTTTTGTTTGTTAGTAGGGAGAATTTTGTGTTCAAAGTGTTCAAGCTGCCTGTTCTGTTAACTAAATCTGGTGTTCACCATGTCCTGTGTAAACCTGAAATGGTAATGTTCCATGAGGTATAAAGAGCATGAGGAAATATGGTTTGAAGACTTGAATCGCTCCATCTTTACACAACCCTGAAAGAGACACTGTTTCCCCTCTTGGTGGGGACTCAGAAGCTGTTTGTTGTGTTCTTATAGCAACTGTTGAGCGCTCTCAGCTGTGTCTGTGGGGACAGCGCACTCAATGTCAAAGCCATGTGCAGCACTCTACTCTGAGAGGACCTGACTTCAGGAGGAAACCTACCCTCAGTCCAACCACATGGACACCTGAGCCCCAAAGAAAGGTAGTCCTACTCAAGGTAGAAAATCACATTTAATTTAGTACCATCATGTTTTTCCTTTATAACCGTTATTATGGTTCCCCATCTGTTTTGATGATTGACCTCTTCCAAAGTGTACCAATACTAAGTGTCTCCTCCTCCTCCTCCTCCTCCTCAGTCTCTTTCCATCTGGGTATGGTGTCTAATTGAACAGTGGTTACCAGCCCTTTCGTTTCTGTCATGTGTTAACAGCAGTCATTTCCTGTTTTTCACACTCATCTCCTTTCCGTGACCCATTTAGAGTGGTTTCTGAGCAACATAAAAAACACAAACTCTTATTATAGTGTCTGTATAAATTATATATATATATAGATATATATACACACACAGTATATAATTACGGACATACTTCCAGCATGTTTCTACCCTGTGTGTACATTCACTGTGGAGTGTGTTAAGGTACTCACCAATGAAGAAAGTGTCTGGAGCCTTGTCAACATTGAGAAGAGACACGGTTTCTGGATCGAAGCGCAGCCACAGTCCCACCGCCAGAACAAAGGATCCCATCAACTGCAAAGGCAGGAGAGAATGATCATAAGAACAACAAATAACCATTGACCTCTGCAGACGGTCATCATTACAGTCGGTAAAGTTAGTATTTTCTTGGTTTCAGCCATCACCAGAAAGTGCAACACTCTTTTCTAATGTTCATGCCTTCAGAGGACTGGTTCGTTTCTGATTTTCCACATAAAGCAAATAGTGCTGTGGAGTTTTCCGCCCCGACTACCCCCCCCCCCCCTTTTTTTTACACTTTGGCAACGGGAGAATACGCTCTGTAAAAGTTGTCAGGCTAAAACTGCATGTTGTGTGTCAAGCTGATGAGTATGGATATTTGTCAATACCATAGGTGGATCATCGATGTGTTTTAGATCCAAAACGTAACTTGTGTAACTTGGCGCTCCAGTAGGGAGAAATGACTCGCTGGGCTTCGGGCATGTTGAGTTTAAACAGGCTCTCCTCTTTGTTCGGAAGTGCGGCTACATGTTACTCATAGTTTCCTTCATCTAAACCACCATCGGCATACAATGAACCAAGTCCTACCCTCAGCAATGCTCTTGCAAACTAACTGCAACAACAAAACTTTTACTCCCCAAGTGCTCAGGAGACCTTGAGGTGGGCGTTTTTCGTGAGATCTGAGAAGCTCTCAAGGGCAGACGCGGGGTGGGCGCGACACCGACGGATCGATTACGAGAGGTTTTGCTGTTCACTGATCCGATGACCCCTGAGGATTATTGAGTCTGAAAACCTTCCGAGCTGAGCTTCATAGCAACACAATGTGCATGTGTGAGTGTGTGCGCTGATGAATGAAATGATTTGTCTAAATGGAGAGTGCTGAGGAGTGCTTGTCACACGGTCTCCATTTGCTAGATATTTTAATTTATGTAGTAAAACCATTTCTGTGTCCTCTGGCTTGGTTAAGAAAAACAAACCACATTTCCAAATTGAGGGAAGAAAATAAACTACTCCATCTCCGTCCTCAAATCCACTTAAATCATCTGCACATTACACAACATATATAATATATTGTACAGTCCACACTTTCTACACTCTTCTCCAACCAGGTCCACAAGTTGTATCTTAAGATGGTCTGAAGTAAGGCCAGTAGCTCAGTTGTTAAGCGTCGGAATAAGACAGGTGCAGAGAAGCAGCCATCGTCCCAGACGTAGGGTTTTAGTGTCATGCCTGGTGATGCATGGCACAGCTTAGCTCTCGGGGTTTCAGTCTTAAAAAGTCCAAAGTGATAAGGCACATTAAAGTGAAGGCTACTGAACGAGGCCGGATTAGAATGCAGAGGGGCTCTGGGTCTATTTAACCCTGGTATTTGTCGGAGCACCTGATGGCGTGGTTGAAGGTGTGAGGTGGACACGCGGCGCTGTGCATTGGTGCCAAGCTATAGCTCGCGGTAGCATTGTAGGAGGAGCAGATGGTTGTTTCAAGAGCTCAGAGCTCAGCTGGACCGCATTACTATTAAGGCCCCATTTAAAATGCTTTAAAAAAAACAGATGCATTGAATGGCTACCGCACTGAAAGGTCTCAGTTTAAAAATAAGGCATCCAACAGTGCAGGCAGTAGCTGACATATTTAGCACGTTCTCAACTCTGGCACTCAAGTTATCCCAAAGGTCCCATTGACCCCTTCACTGCTTACACACCCCCTCCTTTTTTACCCTCCCACCACTTTGTCTGCCTTCATTACCCCCGTCCGACACTAGACACGCCCCTCCCCTCCCTTCTCTCGGCCCCTCTGCCTCTCAAATCTATCACCCAACCACCCCCCCACCACTGACTTATCTCCGTGTATCCCCCTCCTCTACCCCACCTAATCCCACCGCCCTCCCTCCAAATCGCACCAAAAGGACAAAGAGCCACTGTCTCCCTGTGAATATACGTTTTGGCGCACAATCGGAGGGAATCTGACAGACACAATGAAAGAGAGGGAAGGAGAAGGGAGTGTAAGTGGTTGGACAATCCATCTTTTTTCCCCCTTGCCTGCGGAGACAGAAGCATCTTATTCAGAGATGAACTCCAACCTGTGGCTTAAGAGGGGTTTTTAAAATGCAGATATGAGAATTACAGGCCGACTCTTGGTCCTCTCACTATCCTATGACACCTTTGAAGATAGTTTGTGGGGCTGGATATTTCCAGACAGGTATAAAAAAAATCTCCCTCCGAGCTTTATTGAGGTTCTTTTACAGTTACACTGCCTACTTTTTACCAGGGCAGTTAAATGGTGTTTTTGCGAGGGGAATTTTCATGAAACAGGGGCTGAGCTCACACTGGACGGGGGTGTTGGTCAGAGGCGTTATCCACTTTCCTCATTTTCAAGAAAAGAATTGTAGCAAAAGCAGTGTACAAAAGAATCACATCTGTGGAATACTGATTTAAAACCGGCAGCAATTTGCGAGTGAACATTAAAAAGGATAGGCAGAGGGAAAGTGTAAACAGGGGGCTCACCATGGGTGGACTAAATCCTATTGAAACCTGTGACGGGGGCGTGTGTGTGGTGGCACACGTCAACCTTCACAACGTAGACTAGTGTGTTTGTGTGTCGGTCTTAGGGTTTTGGTTTCAGTCTGCCTCCTCCTTTACGAGTTTAACCCGTCTCCTTTCCTCTGTGCTCCCGGTCGCTCTGTTCGGATCATCTTTGTTGCATCATCGGGGCCTTGTGTTACCGGTTTTAGGTTTCGCCGAAATCATTTGCTTCTCTGCAAGTCTTTGCGGATGCATTTAGTTGAAAGAACACTGGGTTATTTGCCGCACATCACTAGTGCTTGCCTCGCACGGTTAACCCAGAGGCTTTTTTTGACTAAATGGGGCAGTCACTGAACTAGAGCACACAAACCCAGGCCAGACGGGCCAGCATGCTATTGATGTTCCATTGCAGGCTATTGCTTTGGGAGCTATCAGCGTAGCGTGTGGCCTGCAGTACATTGGGGTTTTAATATTGGAGCCCCGCAGGAGTTTCAATAAATCATGCTGTGACACAAAGTCAACAAGATTCCTAAACCCATTAGCCTCTTCATACATATTGAGTGATGAGCGTGTTTCGTGTGTATTAGGACGGGGATGGCCGTGCGATGCTCTTCATCATTTACATGAAAACAACTCAAATTGTCTCTCGCGGCACATCTCTCCACCGTAAGCGTTCAAGAGCCACCGGCTTGTCTCACGCTCTTCTGTCCTCTCATGGAGAGGGGAGGTGAGGGGGTGAGAAGGGAAAAACCCCATCTGCCCCTCCTCCACTCACACTCTTCTCATCATCACTCACTCCGCCATCAACAGGATGATGAAAGCAGAACCAAAATGTAGAGGAGCACCCGTGTTGGTGTTTCTTTAATCCCGTGGAAACACACACACACACACACACTCACACACAGCCCACATCCCACAGAATATCCCGCTATCATCTGATCCGACGCTCTATCTTTATCTGGGTCAGCGGTCCCTCTTTTGCCATGTGAGCGCGCGCACATTAATATCCCTCTCAATCTCCCCGTGACCCTTTTCTTTCCCATCACATTTGTCGTCTCCCTTTCTCCGTTTCATCGTGTCCGTCAATCAGTCACACGTCCTCCTGTATTTCTCCAAATGTCTGCATCCTCTCATGTTCACTTGTCTTTCTTCTGCATGTGCCACACATTCAGTCAGCTGCACTGAACAGGAGATCGCCGCAGCAACAACACCCATCCTGGATGTGGGGGTATTGGGGATAGTATAGAACTCACTGACCGGTGGGGTCAATGCATTAAAACCTCCAGCAGGCCTGATGCCTAGCCGGGCAGGAGCAGGGCACTGAAGTAATGCCATTGTCCCGCTGAGACAATGGATCCATTCACACTGCCCTCAAGTCTCTTTCTCTCTCTCACACATGCACACAAAGGAGCGTTCCCCCAGTGGAGTGAGGACAGGGGAGCAAAACATATCCCAAATTGCACTTTTACACACACACACTCTCTCTCTCCGATTCACACACAAGGTTATCCAGCAACTACTCGTAAATGAGTATCTTCATTTCTAACAGGTCCGTTCAGTGAATGGACATAACGAGGATGGAAGGGACGTGTTTAGAGCTCGTGTGCACACTGGCACCTTTCACATCCACCACAGTGGCCTTGAGTAAAGGGGGCTCTGCTGTGCTCCATGGTGGTTTGTAACTTCACTTGACCGAACCAGCATTGAAGCCCGGGTTCTTCACGAGGTGCAGGGAGCCAGCTGCCGGCTTGGTTTTTATGGCAGAGGACCATTGAAATCCCTCATGTCCACCAGTCTTAGCCCAGTTCTTCATTGACAATGGTTACTGTACTGTTTTTTTTTTGTCTAGCTAACAGAATATAATAGGATTTTAGGGTAAGATTAGCCTCCAAGGTTTGACATCACACATTGCACTCATACTACCGGAAATTGTAATTGCAATTATCATTCACAAACATAAAATAACTTCCATACATCAAAGTAAAAAGCAGCATAATATACTGTAAAATAAACACAGAAACAAAAACCAATGTAAATTATATGCATCCTACAGTGCTGTAAATAAAGCCGGTCAAAGAATAGATAAAATAAAGTTCTAGTTTCACCTGACTGTCAATTGTTGTAATATTGTGAATTTATCAAATGTTATTCATGGTATTATGTTCTTGAGTAATTTTGACAATTGAACAGACTATTGTGCATGTGATGACTTATACAATGAAAATACGCTGAGACATTTTGGAGCGAAAAACAATTAGACTGAGAATCAACAATCAGTTTAGATCAACAAGATCTATTCACTTGGAAATTGTGCTAAACGTAGGCTACATGTACTTAATCATTTGCAAAGATGTACTGAGACATTGAGACATGTACTTAGACATTTGCAATTTAACCAAATGAATGAGAAATTCAATTCTGTATTGAGAAATTGCTAAGTTGTTTGGAGGTTTGTCCATGTTGTTTTGAGAATGTCCTTTCTGTTTCAAAAAATGAGCCAAACCAATGGAGAAAAACTGTAACATTTAACAAAACATTTTGACCTGCAGTGTTTAAACAATGACAAAAGGACTTTTCATTTTGGGGGCACTGACTGTTTGTATGAGAAAAGGAATTCGTTGTGACTGATGAGTTGTCTGTTTTGGGAGAGATATGACCTTTTGCAGGTGTGCCATAGTGTTTTGCTAAACCATCTAGGTTATTTTGGCAAATGTATTTAAAGCTTTGAGACTGTCGTTTTTTCGAGAGATAGATGAGCCACAGCAATCGAGAAGGAAGTTTTCATTTTGGGGGCACTGACTATTTTTATGAGAAAATGATTTGGTTTTGAAGCTTGAGTTAACTGTTTTGGGTGAGATATGACCTTTTGAAGGTGATATATGTAGTTGTGCTGAACCATATAGGCTATTTTACCAAATGCATTAAGAGCTTTGAGAATGTAATTTCTGTTTCAAGAATTGAGCCAAACCAATGGAGAAAAACTGTAATCTCCCTCTCCATCCTCTCATCCAGTCTTCCTTTCAAAAACACTCTTTCCAGGAATTAAGGGCGGTTTTTTTCTCTCCCTATGTGGAAAGTCCGATTTGAACCCGGTGAGCTCAAACTGAAACGCGCCTGGCTGTCACCGTTTCCCGCAGCACGCGGGGCTAACCCACGCCGAGCGGACAATCCACTAAGTACAGCACACAATACGATGAAGGTGAGAACAATGAAAGGATCCGTGACTGGAATAACAACCGCGAAGGCGGCTGTGCAGAGGCAGGAGTCTGCTTTGCGTGCACTTGTTCCTTTACGCACGCCTCGCATCCCGTCGCCACACACACGCATACCCGCGTACCCAAAACGCACTTACCCAGAAGATAAAGTTGAACACGAACAAAAGGAATTTGACACATTTCATTCCTCCTTCCACCGTCGACATTTCGGCTGGGTTGTTCTTTGTCGCTTTTATCCCCGCAAAATGCTCCGACGATTGTGTCGGCTGTAACAAAAACGGTCACAACACTTGTGTACTGAGAAGCTCTCTCTCTCTCTCTCCCCCTCTTTCTCTCGCACATGCACGCGCGCGCGCAAACACACACACATACTCACACACACACACACACACACACACACACACACACACACACACACACACACACACACACACACACACACACACACACACACACACCGCAGACTCTTTCCAGACCGCCCCTTTGAACAATGCAGAGGGGGTCTGGAGGGCGCACAGGGAGTACAAGATGACGACTTGGACAAATGTTACAAAAGTTTGGCACAGCCACACAAACAAGTCACCGTTTACCTGTAAGCTGATCTTACATTGTTGGTTAATTATGCGGTCTTTGTATTTCAATTGTTTAAACGTGGTAAAATATTGTTAAAGGGTCACTGTGCCAGTTCCAAATGGAAGCCCTGTAATTCACATTGACCTATTATACATTGCACATTTAACTGCCAGAATTAATTTATGTTCAGCTATAGCATCTCTTCTACTGTTATGGGCTATTGTTCATGCATATCCGATTAAGACATATCAAAACATGTCACCCTGCACGTGTGTAGAATGAAAACCAGCCTATTTTATGACAGAATTACTGCAGTCTAACTGCACCAAGCAGATATCTATAGAGACAGCATGTAGGAAAATCCCAGCCTTGATTGATCTGTGATGTAATCCACATGGTAACTGGACTCACTCAACATCCTCTTACAAGATAAATCATGATGTTGGGGAATGTTAGAACTAAAACAGCACATAGACCTTGCCAAGACTCTCTTGTTCAGATGTCGATGTAGCATTAAAGCAATCTGCTTGATTATTGATGAATAAAATAGTAATTCTCAACGGATGCCTAATGTCAGCCAAATTTGAAGAGAAAGTTCCTTTGACTTTGACAAAAAGAGACATCCCACTAAAAATCACAATGCATGAGGCTTTGCCCAACATCAGTCAAATTTAAACGTACAATCCAAGTCTACTATAAGTTAAATGGAAAGAGTAACCCCTTGATGTCCTCCCCCAGTGTCGTCAGTGACTGGGAGCACGAAACCACGTTACAATATAAATATTTTCCCCACAACCATGGAGAACAGGGGGAGCGTCCAAAGAGTTGGTCATTTTATCAGCGGGTAAGTAGGCACCGGTTAGAGAATGCCCTTATAGGAACAAAACGATCTGCCAAGCTCGATGCCAGAGGGAAGAAAGAGTCGGACGGGAATGACACGACGGAGAGAAGTATAAATGTTTAGATGATGGATTTAATCATCAACGTGTGGCTCTTTTTGCACACATGAACTGAGCCGTCTGCCGTGACCCTCATTGAGGGAATCGTGCAGGACAGAGAGGAGCGCCTTAAAAGGAAAGTCAGATAAGACCGAGACAAGAGCACAGTGTCCCCGCTTGTTGGAGGTTGTTGTTGGCCGTTGGTAGCTCAGTTGCTATGTGCTTCCAAACACGTGAACAAGAAAAATGCGTGCAGGTCATAACCCTCGGGAAGAAACACAGCAAATGGCTGCCTAGATCGAGTAGCAGCTCAATGTGGTGCGTAAACAAGTCCTTCTTGGGTTCGGGCATGTTATTTTATTGTACATTGGACATTTTTCAACATACCTTTGACAAATGTACTACTGTAAAAATGTTAAGCATTTGAATACGGCCCTGGTTTTACTCCTCTGTTGAACGGGTGGCATTGGAAAAGAAGCTGTTGTCTGGGTAGAGGCTGTGTGATCTTTATTGATGACCGACTGTGACGTCTATTGGCTGTGAGGGTCTGCCATGGTCTCACTTTGGCAGGTTGGTGGATTTAGTTTATACATCAAGAAAGTGCCCAAGGAGCCTTCTGCAGCGGAAGAGATTTTCATCTGTAGCAGCATGGCGCCATCTACTGGTCACACTGCAAATACTGACTGCATGCCCCGCTTTTTACTTTCAATGAAAGGACAGTTGCTTAGGTGGCTTCCAATCGTTACCAATAAAGTTGAGCGGTACAAATAGTGGGTTTTCCATATGAGAAGCTGGTTCAAGAGGCTCTTTGACAGTGAGGTTTATATACATACATATAATTACTATTTATTCATCCATGTCGGTTTTTGCCTACTCGGCCTGGAAACAATTTAGAAAATCTAATCTAAGGGATTAAGACTTGGCAGTCAGAATTGAACTTATTTCTCTCTAAATATGTTACTGCCTTTCATTGTTTTGCAGCGTCTGCAGAAAACCAGAGAGAAAAAGGTAAACCGTTAACAAACTACACCGCACTATCACAGCTCCTTCCAAAGTGAGAGGTTATCCAGGGGTCACCTTCAGAAACATCTTGCAGATCGTGCAGTCTTGCTGCAGTGAGGTTCGCTGGCAACGCACCCACAATGGAAGAGCCTTGGGTATGATCGTTGAAGCTGCAGCGAAACGTGAGGGCACGGCCAGGAAGCTGGGGAGGGTGTTTGATGTGAGGAGAGGTGCAGAATCTGACTTTCAGTGAGACGAGAACAACGTGAGAGAGAGAGAGAGAGAGAGAGAGAGAGGAAGGCGCAAGACAGATGGATCGATGTAGAGAAAGAGAGAGCTTTGCCTTGCTCATTATTTTAATCATCTGACCATTTTGCCATGTGTTCAAGGTAGCGTTTTTCATTTCACCACAAGAGGGCAGCATGGTCTTGTGAAACCTGCCCCAGACGTCCAAAATATGACTGAGATGACCTGAGGGCATTAAATATTCCGTGTATCACTTGGCTTTTGAGGGACCTTAGTTGTTTAGCTCAGGCATTTTCATATTTTGTCCATGTTTCTTAATTTTCATTATTAAATTAACACCTAAAGTGAGTCAATAGAAGCATATCTAATTGTTGTCAGTGGGGCGCTCTAAAGGAGTATATACAGTATACGTTCCAAAATAGTGCATGTACTCCATGTACTACAAAACACTCTCTTCCACTTTTTCTCTAACCTAACATTCATATTGTTTATATTGTGTAGAAGGAAATCTGAGCAATAGGCCTTTATCTGACCCCGCACTGACCTTATTTTCAAATATTTACGTACCTAAAACATTACTTGAATGAGTGAGTGGGGAAACATGCCAAAAGTCTTCCATACAGCAAAAGAGGGATTACAGAATGATTACAGAATTTGATTAGTCCGAAAATGATCACAAGCTTAAGATTGGAAAAAAAAAAGATTTAAGATTTGTAATTTTCCTGCCCCTCTGATCACGTTACGACCATCGAGAGACCGTACGGCGCTCACTTAGGTGTGCACAATCAAGTTGTATCATCTCATACGGTTGATATGGAGTTAATATCCATAACATTCCATCGAGAGTTTAGCTGAAGTCGGAGTCATACCCCTCTGTGGGTTTGTCACTGCGCCCGATCTCTTTCATAGTTGAAATGGTCTTTTAATATGAAAATAGTGAAAAGACCAAAATCTTACCATCGACACCATATTGATACGACACAAGAAACCAGGCAAGTACTGAGGTGTTTAATAAATAACAGCATGAACACATGAACACAACAATAACAACAACAAGCTTGAATTCATTTAATATATATACACATACTGTATATACTTTCATATTTGACTGTATAAACTATAAATATGACATGCAGTCCTCATAACTTAAAACAACCAGGACTTCTCAGGCTGAGGTAGGGTCAGGGGCCAAAGGGTTTTATTGATGAAGCTGTTTCTGTACGTGTGTCAATAAGTGTAAGTGTGTGTGTGTGTGTGTGTTTGGAGGTGGGGAAGAGGATTACAGTATTGGCAATAAAGCTGCAGTGGCTGTTTAGTAGAAATGTGTGTGCTTGGTTCATAGACCCCCCCGCCCCCACCGGTCAGTGCAGCACTTTTCCCGCCCAAGACTTCTGGCTGAGAACACACACACACGCGGCGTTGATGCGGATGTAACGCCAGGCTGTCCTTTCCTCGAACATGGTCAGGGCGCTCACGAATATGTGTGTGTTGGTGCAGTAGGAGTTCCAGCTGCGGCTGTCGATGCCGCGGCAGCCCGCCGCGCCCGGTCTGGAGCCCTGTCTGGAGCCCTGTCTGGCCCCCCGTCCCCCTGCCCTTCCGGAGTTCGCGGCCCCGAACCCCCTATGCGTTGGCGAGAGGCAGGTAGTCTCGTAGAAGAACTGTTTCTTCACCACGTTGTTGATCGTGACTTTGGGCAGCACCGTCACCTCCCTCCCCCCCATGTCCGTGGCTCGTGTCAGGTTGCCCACCCAGGTATTTATGCTGTCACATACGGGGAACTCTCCTCGGTGCGTGGTATGCGAGCGCCTTACTCTCCCCCCCCTCACTCCTTCAACGTCGTAGCCCTCACCTTCCAGGGCATCTTGCGACGGGGCCACCTCGCTGAAGACCACCCGGGGCGAGGAGCGGTAACGCCTCTTGGAGAAGAGCTTGGGGTCCACTACTGGGTTGAAAGGGTCCGGGGGGGAGTCCAACGCAGGTTGCCCGACGACATGGCTTCTGTCCTGTGTGTGGGAAGCGGCCCGGCGGGGCCTCTTGGTCCTTCGGTGGCTGGTCCTTTGGTGCTCTTGTGAAGAGTGGTGTTCGGAGAGGTGGTCCCTCGCTACTGTCTGCTGCTGTCCTGCTCGGTGATTGGCTGCCGTCTGCTGTTCGACTTTGTGGTTGGCTGCTCCGGCGTACCGGGCCAATCCACCGCCCATGTTCTGTACAGCCTGGACGCCGATCAGGAGGAGCAGGACCAGTGGTGACGACCTCATGGGCACACGTCCTGAGCCGAGCACAAAGGGGGAAAAAAAAGTTCAGATATTGGACCTATATTTCTTTCTTACACAAATTGACTCACTTTTTTCCCCTTATATTGTTGTCTTTCACCTAAAGCATGCTTTTCAGGTCATCACTGCAGTGTTCCAACTATATTAGCAACCGAATCATGAGTACTTGGACTAAAGGTTGGTCCATCTTCACTATTACAGGGACATTGTTGGTCCTTGTAGTTGAGCGTGACTTGTTTTGTGTGTTGCTATGCTGTGTTTATGTGTAGCCTACCTTTTGGAATGTGTCCAGTTGAAGCGGGAGCCCCTGTGGACTCTACAGCCAGACTCCAGTGCAGGCCGGGCCCCTCATGCCTGCCATCTGGACCCCCTGAACTACAGCTCTGGAACACACACATACAGATAAAATACTTGACTGACAGTGCTTTATTATTGTCACATGCAGCGGTAAAACACTTTAACCCTTTTTAGTTACAACAAGTGGTAAGATATTTGGTAAAGTACAACCGGTGCTTTCAGAGGCTTACACCCTGTTAATGTACCCATTGCCTGACCTCATCTCACTCACACTCACCAGGTTTAAGTACAAGAGTTTGGACTTGCCATACGTTGGAATGTGTAGCATTTCACACCTCCATTTATATAAATATATGTATACACACACTGTTTTAACAGTAAAAGCCCTTCGACTTGCATCTTTAAAGAGGGAATTTAAATAGTATTATATAGTACATTACTATTGTAATGTGTACATATTTGCTTGCACTACCCTACCAATCCCCCACAATATCTGAACATAACTATAGTTACTGTATACCATTTGTAATGCAGCCTTCTGCTTTTCACATACATCTTTTTGTGATATATGTACAAAGCTACTTTAAAAATAGTTTTGGGGGGTTGAAAGATTGAAGTTTGAGACGCTCAAGTGGTATCTTTTTGCTTCAATAAACACAATCGTACGACTACACACCACCAGACATATGGAGCTGGTCCAAACAGGCAGTGAGTTGATTGAACCCGGCTGACGAGCAGCTCACTATTTACATGGCCCCGGGTGAGCCGGGAGGATCCTAATGTTAAAAATATGCGGCTTGTGTTTAATGCCAGTGGAGCCAGCGTAAACACTCCAGCGTAGGAGCACAGGGGTCAGAGCGGTTTAGAAGGCACCTTTTGACTTATGGGATTACTACAGCACTGGATCACAAACTGTCTGGCTATTCCTCTGACCCTCTGGATCACAAATACTGTATGCAAAATAACAAACATGCAACACGGCCTTGTGAGGTGCTGCGATGCTCCCGTGGTTCCCGGTGAACCTCGCCGAGACATGCTCACAATGTTGTTTGTGGTATGGTTCCGTGGTTTCGGTTCCATAAATACGTGGGACCAAGTCTGGATTAGGAAATGCTCGCTGAAATGGGGCAATGGATTTTACATGCGAGCGTACGTCCTTCATCAAACCGGGGGGGCGGGGGGGCGACAATCCATATGGTACCGATAAAACAGGAAGTCTGCGAGTTCCTTGTGCGGCTCCGCCCGCACTTTGACAGGCACGGGACAGTAAGCTGTTTTCCTTTTTAGTGTCCAGGCAGAAAAAGAAAAAGGAATTCACAAATGCACATGGGAGTTGCTGGAGACAGCTCTGCTCACATGTACCAGCCAAATAATGACAAAGGTATTCCAAACCATTGAGGCAAATACCACAGAAATGACGGACACAATATGGTTCATATTTCCAGACACTGAACACACGGTATTAATACACATTGACATGAACAAAGCAGTTGTTGGATACCCTTAAATGATTCATGCCTTCAACCAACAGAGATGTTCATGGGAACCGACTTTGTTAAACGGCCTCCTGTGGCTCCGCTGCTTTGTCCCCCTGCTCTAAAGAGGCTTCCCTTTCTCACAACAGGCTGTTTCCCCAGCTCCTGCCAAACTGTCACTCAGTATCATTTCTGTTGAGTGGTGCATCACTTTCAAAAGCTGGAACGGCATGAGTGATCCAGGCACCCCCGCGCCACCACCTGCTTTAACGAGATCGGCGAAGTTGATCAAAGAAACGGGAGTGAAACGATGGCGTAGGTCGCGACCTGGAAAACCGATCGCCGCACGGCGTGAGAGGAAAACACTTGAGACGGAGACTGTTTAGTTTGCACAAGGCAGTGGAGCCCAGCCACCCATTTACTGGTACTGAAAAAACGAAGCGGTTGCACATTTCACACATTTTCATTTAGTGTGCCGGTCCACAAAATGCTCCATTGATCAGACTGTGGTCCCTGCAAGCCGCCAAAGGACAACCTGTGGTTACAGCGCAGTGTGTCGAGTATGACACAATGACAACAAGGCAGATGAGCCAGAACATGAGCAATTTAGGAGAGTGTTGCCTGCCATCCAGCCAAAATGAGTTTACATTAAGCGACGTTTTCAACAGTTCTCTCCAACAAACACACGTCTTCCTGTCGCAGCGATGACAACTGCAGCAGATTATGAGAGGGTGACAAAAAGAGACTAACAGCTGCTGAGAAGAAGAGGAAGGTGAAGCCGAGGAAAACCGAACAAGGTAAACAGTGTCTCTCATCAAGTCAGTGTACTGCAGTTCCTCCTGCTGTCATCCAGAGGAAATAATGATCAAAAAGGGACCACTGCCAGGTCAACTTGCTCTCGTCATTTTTCTCACGTAACATGATGTTTGAAGACATGTATTTACTAGAAATGATCTGTAAACCTGTTAATCATTGCTTTATATTTTTTGCTACATACAAGGGTTGCTCTTTAAAGACCAAATAATTCTTACGTTTAGAGAATGTTTCACTTGAAATGAAACTCTTTGCATCTGCATCAGATCCATGGAAATCCTTCAGATTTCCCAACGCTTTGTCTAACCACGGTATCTTTCACTGTTGTCAAGCTTCCCATCTACTGAAATTTCATCAACGTTTAAATAGTGTGATGCTTATGATTCTGCTTAACTTCTTATGGAGCTAACACAGAACGATAACTAAAAGTCTGTTTGTGCAACCATCAGCAGCAGATTTCACCTAATGCCCGCTGCCACTATCAGAGTAGTACGCAGCACCTCCTCTGCAGTCCAAATATGCTCATTTCTATTTGCACAAATCACCCAACTCAAGGCACTAAAACCCTGATCCAGAAACCAATAGTTGTTGTCATAATGACTCGGTCCAATTTGTATCTACAGGCTTTACAGGATTATACTTTTATACTACCCGTATCACTTGAAACTGCTCTGGTCTCAGGACACGCGGACATGTTGACAGGCAGTCAACCCGCTAAAGCACTTTACTTTGAAATGACAAATGGTGCAAGATGTAGAGAATCAAAGAACTGTAAAAGCACAAACTGTACCAACAGCCTGAACTCACAGACCGCTACAACTTGGGGGAAAAAAAGAACGTGTGTGCTGTTTTTGAGATCAGTTTGTATTAGTTTCAGCTTGATGGTTTTACTGGATTCTGCAGTAAAATATGCCTGGCGTGCTCAGCACACGGATAAAATATGTTTAAGACCAAGTATCTTTCACAAGACTGACCTTAAATTCAACTTAGCTTGCTGATACTGGCCCACATGCATAGATGTGTCTTTATTATTTTCAATATATCTCAATTGATTCATGGTCTACACAACAAATATCAATCTTTTTTCCTAATCTCCTGAATATCACAAAGTAAGGCATTATGGAAAACGAATGACAAATCGTATTAAAGTAAGTACTATTTATGTTTTGATTTCTAAATCAATGTCCCACATCTGCAGAACTGACAGACTTTCCTTCATGCTGCTGTTTTATGACTTTTTCTCCGTCTACCAAGCGGATCGTATCCCCTGGTATTTGACCTGTGCATATTGGGCATATTGATCTGCGGCTGTTTGTCTTTTGGTCTCTGGTGGATAAACTACCGCTTCAGAAGCTGTAAAATAATATCTAAAGCAATGGGATTTCGATTAGCGTAGAAGGAATTTGTCTTGGAAATGGCTCAAGTCAAACTGTGTGACTTGGATGTCTGCATATGGCTCCATTTTTTGTCTTTTTCAAAAGCACTAAATATAGTATGCCTTACTTATTCTATCGTACTCTTAAGTTCTTGCTTTCTCTTAGATATAGAAATGTTCCGAGGCACTTGAACATTGACATGGCTGCTTTTTTTCCCCAACATACTGAAAAACAGTTCCAGTAACCGCCGGCTTTGTTTGGTGTAGAGTGTGTCTCTCTCGGCTTCATCTGTTTTTTTTAGTCGAGACTTTGAAGATCTTTAGAGATGTATTAATACTACGTGTGGTAAAACCCTTAAGTTAAGTCTTGGCAGAGTGTTTTTTTCTTTGTTTTTTTCTCATTTGCAAGGACAACCCTGAGACAAAGCAGAGACACTGCTACAAAGTAACCTCGCCATTTCCCCCCGTTGTCACACGTAAGTAAGTCGAACATTGATTCATCATAATAGAAAAATTGAATCCTTGTGGTGTTTTTGAAGATAATTGAAAATACACAACATTATAGCTGAAAGCGAAATTCAGCAATAATTGCATTTAGAACATCGTTGACACATTGCTTTTTTGCCTTTTCTGTTGAATGTGTTTTCTAGCTTAAAAACCACAACGGCCTGTTATGTTAATACAGATGTTTCTGTAGATGTTCATGAACAGGTGGAGGATACGTTGTGGCTTGCATAGAAAATAATTAAAGTGTATTTAGTGGCATTATATGGGGTTATGAATGAGCCCTTTCCTCTAGCAATGCATTAGGCCTGGAGTAACGCATGTTCACATCACAAGGCGATTTCACATCACAGTGAAAAACCAAGGTAAGAGTGCATCGTTTTCCAAGTTGGTCGTCACTTCCAGCCGTATAAATTTGGGCTACAATGCTATTGTTGCCAGCGGTCCGTTCCAGAGACACAAACATAGTTTTTATATTTTATTTTGCCCAAATATTTTTTTGTCTGCTCTTGATATGAGGTGTTTTTTTTAATTAAGTCTGACAAGTTTCAATTTTTGGTGCCGTCGCAACACAACGCATCAACGGATAAAATCGTTTGAGCCGTGCGTCTAACACAACAACTGTCAATTTTATTTCTACTTTTAAAAGTTCCTCACCAACAATGAATTTCAGGGGTATGATGCTGTAAAATGTCCTCTCATAATGAACTCAATGTGTCTCTTCTTGGACTCCAGCGGAACATCAAGCATAAGGTTGTTAGTCTGGCAATAAGGCCAAACTTCAGCCAAAAAGTTTGGCCTCTCCCTGGGCTGGACCAACAGATGTGGGAGGCCTGTCCAGAGGCCTCGAATGCACAATGATTAACATATTTTCTAGACCCCTAGTTTTTATGACCTTGACTTTTAACAATCTACTCATGGCAAGTGGTTAATCTTTTGGCACGGCCGCGGTAATAACTCCCCTTTCCTGGTGAGAATCCCACAGTGGAGCACCGAGACGAGGAGGACCGGAGGCAGGAATGCCTGTCTGGCCACGGACAGAGAGGTGGACAGAGGGGATGAAGGGGAAGGAATTGAAGACATCAAGGGATGAGGGAGAGGCCGCGAAAAAATGCAGGGCGCGGTACAGATGGGTAATGGGTTGTCTTGGGGATTTGGAAAATTAAGGAGCATGTGATACAAAGAAGCAGGGAATGGATGTACAAGGTTGTAGGACAGCAGAAAAGGAGACACATGAGTTCAAGGACGGCGAAGGAGGGAGGGATTAAGGCTACAGGGAGTTGCAAAGAGTTGAGGAGAAAGAGACAAATGTAGTTTCATTGCTTTGTCTTTATTCCCAATATCTTTAACAGAAAACTATATTTTCCCTTCTCAGCTCCAGCAGACAGAAAAACATCTGTCTTAGAGGTGCTCTAGCTGATGTTGCTTGCTGGATTTTCTGAGAAGGCATCCACTGAAGCAGCACGTTCATTCATATTCTAATCCACCCAGAGAGTGTATCATGCAGCTCACTGACATCACAATCTGTTGCATGTTTGATAAATGATCTCAGACTCATCTTACACTCCAAATGTGTCTTTCACAGCTTAAAACCACGAAAAAAATGAATCACACAGATTAGCATGTGACACTTTGACTGCATGATGTCACAACACCAAAACAAAGCGTTAGTGAGTGAGTCACCCAGGTAAACTTGCCCCAGAACATATTATTAAATGTGGGCGTAAATAGACGGATGCACTCACTGGGTGTTGGCCCTTAGACACAAAATTGGGTATGCCAGGTCAGACATTAGGATATGCATGTACAGATTTACTACTCTGATGGTTTGCACAACTGCACAATAGACATATGCACATTCTCAGCATTTTTGAAAGGTTGTTGGGTTGGGTTGTTGGCAAAGTTAAACACAAAAGTATCGACGGTAGTGTCTGAGCTCAGCAGCAATGTTGAGCTTTGCCTTTTCCCCGGTTGTTTGGGGCAAAAAAATCGACCAGCCAGTACGGCACCTCTGGAGCATGCATCTCAATCCAGGATACCGAAGTAAAATGGGTGAAGACCTCACTTGCAGAACTACATTCTGATGCGATATTGGCGTTTGCCGTTATATTGAAGCTATGCTAGCCCCGTGGCTCAGTAAAAGTGTCAATATGCTGAAGTTTAAAACCAAATGCCATTATGACTCGTGCCATTTCCTGTGCTTTGACACTGCTGCTGATCAGTGACTCATAGTAGTTTCGTATCTAACCGCCAGCGTGGTACACAGCCAGTTAGCATTGTCATGGTGAGCATGCACTAAGACTTTGAGTCTAAAGCGTTGTTCTGCATTGAATGAAAAAAAAGTGCAATTCATCTTTTGTTATAGATGTCCCAGTCAAGACTCGCCTGAATCCTCTAAAGTGGAAATGCGATCTTGTCATCACTTTACAGTCTCACCCCTCTTACTGAAGAGATGACCCTTTGGCCTTTCTTGTATTCTGTGTGGTCTCTCTCTCTCTCTCTCTTTCTGTCGCTTTGCTTCTGGGTCTCTCTGCCTCGCTATCTTTCTCAGTCCATATTTCCCTCCCCCCCCCCCCCCCCTCTCTTTCCTCTCGAGCTGATGTCAACCACCTGTCTGCTTGGGACCTCCCAGGCCCATCCTCTGTCTGTTAGCGGCATGCCATGTCCAGCGTGTGAGTGGAGTTGTGATGAAAGAGATGGAGAGGCAACTTTCCAGCACCACTGCATGTGTGTTTGTGTGTCTGTGACCTGCAGAGGGGCTTCAGACCAATTCAGACCTATTTGCTGTGCAGTTGAATGCACAAGCTTAATCCAGCAGAGAGAGAAATGGCTTCCTACAGCGTCATCCTCCCCAAAAGTCGTCGTGACATAACATTATTCCTCAGGTTTGAACTAAAATTAGATACAGCAGATTGTTTGAAAGCAGAAGAAAACTGCTTGTAAAGTCCTTAACACCTCTCTGTTTTTTGGGGGGGATCCTGTCTGGCTCAAGGAACTATAAGGAGAAAGACTCTTAGTTCATTGTGTAGGAGACCAGTCTGCCATGACTAACAGGTGTCTCTTCCTCCTGCACATCCAAATCAGCAAACGAGTGCTCAAAAAGTGTATTTTTCTTTTTTTTGTGTCCTTGGGGCTAAAGCGAGTGTGTGTCTGACTAACCAACATATAGACATGTTTACATCCCTTTTCTCAAATGATAGTTAGGTTTATGCATCTCTTTGTTTGTCACATCTTTGTTGGACAAAACTGGATCACTCTGGGAATGTACAGATTGTTATATGGATAAAATAAACTGTTTTTTTTACAAATCATCTGGTACCAGCTGCTAATTGTGAGACTTTGGAGTGAATTCAAACATTTTGAAAGGATCAAGTATTTTTGTTCTGTCGATGCCAACTGGGGAGTTTCATGTTCGGACAAGCAGACAAACCTACCAATGGGGATGAAGAGGAGGGAAAGTGAGAGTGAGACGGTGTCATCATCCAAAAGTACACACACCCCCCACTGCAAGTGGTTGCAGTGAAAGAGTTCAAAACCCCAGACGTGCACTAAGTCCACAGATTAAGACCACAACACTGTTATTCCTACTGTAAGAACTGCTGGGGTAATTTGGTAATTTATTGGCTACTGTGTGTTCAGGCAGCGTGAACATGCATGAGAGGGGAGCGAGCAATAACTGAAAGTCAGAGAGGCATTTCGTGTGGAATGAGCAGGCATGTCTGCACATTTAGTTGTAACTTCTTGTTTTTACACAAAGTGTACACACACATGCACACACGTGGAGACATAAAAGCGGGCACACACAAGCAAACGCAATCCTTTGATGCAGCACCTGTGGAAATGAGATCTGTAACACAAAGACTGACCTGCATTAACGGCCTTGGATTCAGTTTTCAATGTATAGAGAAGTCCAAACACACCAGTGTATTATCTTGATTTTTGTATAGTGCTGAAAACCAAGTCCATATGGGGGGAAAAGGTGCCGGGACAAAAGAATCTGCTCATGTCTGACAACAATTCTGTTCAAACGCCGTCAGTTGTCGAATGTCAAACAATGTCAGCTGTGATTTCTGTTGAATACATTTTCTCCCAAACATTGTGAGAAGTTGTTTGCAAAGGAAACGTCAACAAGAATTACTGCGGCTCTGGTGCATGACGTCAGGCTTCTATGATTTCCGCACTGCTCCAGTGCCACGCGGTTCAGGATACTGACCTGCGGTGACCTACAGATCCCCATTTTCCTCCACAAACACAGACGTGACCCCCCCCCCCCACCCTTGTCCAAACTCTGACCTCTTACCTCTCCCACTGGTTTCAGTCGGAACACTCGAGCTGGTTCCTTGAAAACCAGATGTTCTCAGCAGAGGCTGTTGTGCACTGACCTGTGCCACACCACAGCTCCAGTGACCCAAAGGATAACCAAAGCAGGATACGGGTTTACAATTCAAACCACGAATCATCATCTCAAGTGTCGTCCAAATATCACCCTTTTTCTCCCTTTCACCCTCAGGTTTTGACTCTATTTGAACGTGTTTATGAAGAAGTTAATGGCAAACCCAAATAATTCATGGTATTCTGTCAAGAAAGCCCATTATTTTTGGGGAAGAAGTGACTTACAATGCATGATTAACCGTGGCACAGAAAGCCTTATGAGGCGTTGATCCATTATTGCACAAAACTAATGTAACCAATAATAATTAAAGTTTGTTACATCAATTTCCTTGAACTTGGTATCAAAAACAAATTGGATATTATTTTGCTAGACTTGAATATCAGGGACATAAGGGAGGTGCACGTTGACTTACTTACTTTTGTAAAAAAGTAACACATTAAATTTGTTATACACTTGAAGTGACAACATGTGTAAGCAATAATCTTCCTTAAGGGAACTTTGCGAACCTGATAAGCGAGCAAACATCATGTTTCTGTTTGGAGTGAACAAACCCCAGGTTTTTTTTGTTTCCAGCAAGCCCAGTAACAGATGTCTTTTAGAAATGTATGAAATTTATTTAGTCAAATAAAGTTTGGTGTTATATTGTTATATGGTACATGATTTCAATCTTCGCTGCTCTATATCATTGATCTATATAATACCTCACTGATTTAAGCTGTGATAAAAAGAACAATACTGATGCTTTACTCTGCTTAAAGATACATTGAAGCGAAATGGACTAAATGGAATGTAGCATTGGATTAAATATAGGAAATAATGAAATTGCATTAAGATGCCAATGCAAGTCCTGTTTTTGTAACGATGTTTTACTGTTTTAACACTCGTAATCCTGCGCAGTGCATTAAGACTTAACAGGAGTTACGAGAACAACAATTATGATAATAGCTTGTTTTTAGGTGAAAGGAACAGCTTGTAGTTTCACTTTATAGGCTACGTTGGTTAGTTTTAGCCCCTCAGGTTGAATAGACGCAATTAAACTGAGAGTCCAGGTGTGCTGTCGCAGCCTCTCCCCTGCCCAGGTGTCCTATACAGCCCTGTGCAGTTAAACATTATTCCATCCTTTATGTGTTCAAGTGCTTGAGCTTCTTCTTTCTGTCATAAACTGAGTGTAACTCGCACGCCTGTTGCATTGCATCCCCACACTAGAGAGCAGTGAACAAAGCCGCAGTTCAATTTGAGACGGATGGGGTTTTATGTGTCCATGTGACCAACCAATGCGTCGAGGCGTATGCGTTTTTTTCTGTCGTGAAGTCTGACTCTTGAAAGAGAACTAGTATGAAGTACATAAAATAAGCCCGATGGCCACTGCCTGGTCACCCGACCTGAGCTCACCGCGAGGTGTATAAATAGCTCTACAATTTAAGGAAATTCTTCTTCTATCATAAATCTCTTCAGGCATTTTGTTGTTGTTACTCTGAAAGGGCTGCACATAATTTTATAAGATTATTAGGGTAAAGGCCTTATTCATGGATGAAGAGAGAGTTTTCAGTAAAACATCAGTCCCTTTAGTTGACTCATAATTTGATGATGATGATAATTTATTGACTCAAAGTGATAGAGTCAATTGAACATAAAAGTGTCACTTTTTATGTCTAGCTCATTCACATATACATGCGTATATGCACACACACATAGGTGCTAACATGGGGAAAGCTGTAATTTGGCTTCAAAGGGAAACCTGAGATGGTCATGAATAATCAGGCATCTTTGTAAGCACGGGAAAACAGCAGTGTCCATCTGCCCTCACTACACACACACACACACACACACACACACTACTTTGCAGGGCGTAAGCAGTTTTCGCCATTGGGAATTCTTCTGGGTTTTGAAGAATATATAGAAAACAGCAATTTTTGCTCTTAGTCTCTAGCCAAAGTTACAGAGATAATACCTTTTTGCGATTTAAAATCCTGTGACATTAATTTGTATTAAAGGAGAGAAAAGTCTTTTTAGTCTGCTATAAGCTGCATCATTCTGCATGATTGACGGAAGTGGATCCAACATTGCAAACAGCTCGACTTTAGATTCATTAATTGTTGTACATTTGGTGTGCTTAACCACTCGTAGTACTGATGGTAACCCGAAACAAGGCCACCAACAGTCTACTGTATATCCCTGTAACAACTAAGACGGTACCATGACAATTAAACCCTTTTGATTGGCTTTATATGAGACTGTTCTCCTTTTATGTATGGCTTCATTTTATGGGCAAAACCAGCAGGTGCTTCCTGAGACAATCAAATATAAAATGTAGTTTCCTTCCTTCTGGTTATTTTTTTCTTCAAAATGTGGAACATGTGGTGTAACTTAAAAGCCAAAAAGATGCATTTACTTTTCGGTTGAGTTTCAAGGAAATACGCTCTGAGTTATTATGTTGACCTGATGGAAAGCATCTCTTAAATGTCATGTACAATATTTAGCCGGACGGCTGAAGATTACGCTTCCTCTGTGCACCAACAGAGAGCTGATGAAACCAGTTAAACACACAGGCAGCATCCCTTAATACAGGGCTTTACTCCTTTTGCCTAAACTGAACATTTTTATAAAAATTTTGATCCAACAGTGATATACAAACAGCGGACACTTTGTAAATATCTGTTTGTGACTACATCTTTTGTACCACAATCCGACATTTACATTTGTACACTTTCTATTCAAATTAAATCGAAATACCAAGTTTTAACTTGACTGGCCAAATCATTGTGTAGGACACTGTTAGTGTGTGAGATGTTTGTTTGTTTGCGTAAACATTAGTCCACGGTGACATTCCTCCCCTGTCAAATCCCGACAGGAATTCCCTGGTAGGAGTGGCGGGCATGAGGCTTGCGTTTAGCACACGCTTGCATACACACACAATTACATATCAGAGTTGATCATCTGCACACCCATGCAGGCACCAGGCCCCACCCAGACATACAGATATCCACAGCAATACATACATACATACTTGATGTAGGGCATTGGAGCGCATCAGAATCTACAAGTCCTTTAAGGGTTGTGTAACATGAGTGGAGAGAGACAGATAGAAAAAGAGGGGGGGGGGCAGACAGGGAAAAAAAGGAGAGAAAGAATGAAGGTAACCTGATGTCCCATGAGTTTTCTGAACAGTGAACTGGTTCCCATTGATGTTTGAGGAACCTCTTTTCTAACCTTCGCCTCTATTCTGAGCGCTAGGGTCTCTCACTCCGCATCCTCTCCTCTTCCATTATCTCTCTCCATCTGTACGGACCTTTTGAGGGAACTGAGCCAACACAAATTTCACTTTCATAAGCCATATAAACTTTTCTTAGTACCTCCTCTGTGTGTGTGTGTAAGTCAGCTGGAATTTTCTCCCCCCAACAGAGAACTTTTCTGGTTGCCACTGAGCTCAATCTCAATTCAGTGGCTCCATTTTCACTTAAGGACAGGTACGGGGAAAACTTCTCCTCTGCTCTCTCTTCTGTTTCTCTGTCCTATCAGCACACAAACACACCCAACACATTAACACCATGTTTAATTAGAGTGTTAAAAGAATAAGATAGGACTCACCACCCTGCTAATGACTCTGTGCGCTCACAGTGAGGGAAAACTTCCAGATGAACTCTGCTATATTCCACCTCACTCTCTCCAGGCCAGGTGCAGAATTATCCCAATCTCCAAATGGCGCTCCTGCTTTTAAAGCTGTGAATCCAGGACTTTGGCCATTCACTTCTGTCTGTCTCCCTCCCACACTCTTTGGGAAATGGATTGTTCAGAAAATTTAGTTAGAGGAGTCCCAAAGCTGCTCCCTCCCTCCGGTGTGGCTCACTACAGGTCCTAGTGCCTATCCCTTACACATGCTCCCACAAAAAATAGTGCACAGCTGCTCAAAATTCGCAACTAGTTGCTGTTGTTCATCCGCTAATTTTTGCGTAATTTTGTGGAAATACACTTTCACTTGGGGATGATTCACTTACTTTTCATTAGAGACTTGACGTCACCACATAGCGTGGTCTGGGTGTGCTTTGTCATTGTTTTTCCACACCTGATTGATATCTATAAATAGGCAGAGGAGCTTGGATACGATCTGCAACGTGCCTTTGCCCTGCGTGGGGTTAAACCATCAACATCATTGGTTCACCCATTTCATAACAGCTGATGTTGTAGATAATGTTCACTCTTTTGATAATCAGATCGTCTACATTCCAATGAAATTGACGTAGTGACAAGAAAGTAGCCAGGAATTCCTCCCCCGGTGCTTGTCAGTGACAAATTCGAGGAATTGGGAGAAGGGAAAACGAGCACAGTAAAAACATGCAAGTACGATTACCCCCTCACCCTGGGCAGAGACCGTCCACGCCCTGCATTCAGGGCTCCGTGCACCAGTGTCACAACAGTTCCTCTCTGACATTTGTCTCACCGTATTACTCATGCATTTCAATTTTTTTTTTCTTCAAATCTTGCCTTCTCACCCTCTTTCTGGTTCTACACGTTTCTCTCTTTCATAGCTTCTCCCTGACCTGAACAGTATCACTGTCAGAGCCCGTGGCGCTGAGCAGATCCACCCCTCAGACTCAACAGATGCATAGGAGAGGGGAAAAAACAGGACAGAGAGGAAGGATTGCGTGTCAGTGTCATACGTTTATCCTCTTGGGAAAATTTAAATTATTTTACTTCAAGTGGTGTTGATGAAAACTTTATTGTGTGCAAATGGGACCTGGAGTAATTTGCACTGTGGAAATCCTGAGAGGCTTCTATTTGCTTAAGAATATTGACCCCAATTTAGGAGTTCAGAGCCTAAAACAATCTGGCTTTTTTTTAAGGCGTTCTGTGAACAGCATTTTTTTTATGTCTCTACAAGACATCGCTTCTGTCACTTTCAAAACTGCTTTGGCCCTTGTTATCGAGGCCGAGCCTGAAAGGCGAAACCCTCCCAGACAGTGAACCCTGACCCTGTACCCCACACAGGTTGGCTGGGTGAGAAATGCGGAGAGGGGGCAAGCGTTTTAGGCTGGGAACGATAGAGAGGAGGTCAAGAGTGCATCGATTTCCCCACATTTCAGGTATTTTAACACCGAGAACCTGTGGCCATGAGTTTGACCTAAATGCAGGTGATTTTAAAAATGTCAGGTTTATTAACCTTATGGTAAGATCTTGTCAAGATCCATTAAGAATGATGGACTCACATATTTCTGTAATTTAATAAATGAGATGTTCAATAATAATTCATTTGTTGTCTGTTTTTATAAATAAATAAAAAGCACACCATTGCAATGAATGTGAAAACTGGTTTGCAGTTGTGTTAGGGTTTGGTGCTGCACAATATAACTAAAACATAAATTAAAGGGATGGGACGCAATCCTGCGCTTGTGTGTGGTCTTTAATTTACAGCTCTACAAATTCCAGCGAATGTCCGCAAAGACCTAATTCCTTCTTCTTACACCCATTGCATAATTACAGAGATGCATTCTGCACATATAAAACCATCATTTTGATGGTTTGAAATAACTCCTTTTTTGCCGTAGGGCACGAGTACAGCGTAGCAGCATAAAGTCCACATCCAAATACCGTTTGGTTTAAAGCGCTTAACAACAGGCTAATCCTCACTATGTGAAACTCGTGAAATCTGAAAGAAGCGGTTGGACGGGTTTCTCGCTGGCACAAAGGTGCTGCACAGGGAGGTACAGGCTGGTTTTGAAGGACACATTCCAATTCATCTGAAACAGACGAGGCATGACGTCATAGTTCTTGAAATGTAAACGTCTCCCTGTTTAATGAATTCACAGAAATCCCGGCGATTTAAATGTTCTGCTGCAACCAAAAAAGATTTCTCAGTAATCTGTTCAGTTTTGTTTTAAGCATTGTTTCCATAGACGCGGTTTCTAGACGAGATGTTTCCCTCTGATTTTCACTCCTTAGCACCCCAATAACATTTCATCCAACAAATCATTTTAATATTTCTAAACATGGGCAAGTATATATTTTTGTGGAAATGTCAGTAATCCAACCCAGATACGCGTCAGTCCTTCTTACGCCTACTGTGAATGATTTCTTTGATGTCTTTTTGATAGTCGATCTCTTTCATTAAACCTTTTCATATGAATCACAGACCTACTAATGACACCAAAAATCACTTTTGTGTGTGTGTTTGCACGCACATGCATGGTCATCGGCTCATTTTTTAATTTCTTTTTTCGCACAAATGAGGAGATATTCATTGGTTTCCAGCATATTAAGTACATGCCACTTTTGGTTTGAGCAAACCTTTCCTGCAAAATGATTGTACAAGCACACATTACGAAGTTCCTTCATTAACATTAACAATACTTCTGGTCTCTGACACTGTTAATGGTCATGAAATCGTGCACTAAGCACTCTGCATGATGTATCTTCTCTTTTTTGCACTAACTGTGGTCAGATGCTTCTCAACTGTTACACACTCGTCTCTCCTCTAACAATATTCTATCTTTTCCTTCGTGACCCACAAAAACCTGCGCCAAAAGATCTCCAAAGTCATTGATCGAGGCTTCCTGGCCCAGCTATCCATATGTCAGGAGGGGGATGGATGAATGGCTCCATTTCACCTGCACCTTTTGTTGACTGTGTGTGCCTATGGCTCTATGCATGTGCGTGTCTTCCTGCGAGGGGACTGAATGGCTGTTCCTCGGCGCATTGTTGAGTTAGAGGGTTCGTCCTCCTACACCCTCATCATGGCCTTCGGCTGACGCATCCCAGAAGCCTCTTCACTCATTGACTCTTCTGTCCTCTTCCACCCACGGCCTCGCTGGGCAGAATCCCGCTATTGTCCCACCGTTCGGTGTACACAGGCCTGCAGACAGCCAGCCTCACACTCTTACGCACTGTGTGCACCACGGGATGTATAGAGATGGATTCAGAGCGACAAGCTGAGCATACCTGAACTTAGTTATACAGTACATGTACATGCCTTTTGGTCATGTGACATGAAGTCGTTTATCACAAGCTGAATCTTTTTTTGGTTGTTCCCACAGTTCAACTTCCAATCCTAATCTCCTGTTGGAGGAAACCGAGCACTTTGTCAAACCGAATGTGTGTGTTTATGTGTGCCGGTTTCTGTTACTGTGGTTTTGTGTGCTGGATAAGTAACTGCGTTGACCTTTGGCCTCTCTCACAATTGTTTGTGACATGCCCCACTGCTACTGCGACCCATTCCCAGCGATTTCAGCAAAACGTCTCTACCATCTTGTGTCAATTTTACATCTGAATCTGTGCCAAAGTTATGGGATGAGAGCTCAAGTCTCCGATAATATGCTGTTGTGCATCTCCCAGCTGGGAGCTGATATAGACTTCAACTCAATCCTGTCAGACTGTTCAAGGCTTCAAATGAGTAGACGAAACAAGAAAAAGTTGTTGGGGACTTCACATTTGACAGTTGTAGTGTCTCTATTAAAGTCATTCTGAGACAATAGATTCATGGTTGACCCAACTCTATAGCAAGGTTGTATAGGGCCTGGCTGTTTCTCACACACAGGGGGCATTGTGTGTTGAAATGGAACACGGGGCCTCGGGGCGTGTTGCTTCACAGCTCACAACTCAAAGACATGTAGGCTTAGATCTCTGCCCCAAAACACATTGTTGCGGTGGGAAAATACATGCAGTATATCACCCATCACGAGCCTGATTAAAAAAAATAATAGAAAGGAGCCAGTAATGGTTTTCATAAAATCTTGGAGCAAACACGAGGTCCGTGGAGTTGCGTACAGTACATCTCCATGTGGAATATATGCAACAAAATAGAACCAGCCATAGGCAGGAAATCAGGGACCCAATATCTAAATGTAGTTTGTGGTCAACTCTCAAGCGGCGATCAAACGGTCATAGCAAAGACGTCTTTGATATGTTACAAATTTCTATCACTTTCTCACCTTTTTTTCTTTCTAAATTCATTTTTACCAATTTTACACAAATGCTCTGAATCTTCTGTGCGTCCGACCTCAGCACATGTCAGAACATGACCTCTACATACATACACACTATTTCCTTTCAGTTTGTCAAAGAATTTTCCACTGAATTCATATTTGTGGTCATTAACGGTACTTATGACTGCAAGCATGAACCTGTTCCTTTTTTGCTGTTGTCAACAAACATGCAACCACGAATGATTAATAGAATGACGCACAACAATATCCTTATTTCATTTTGCAATTGTCAGTTGAGGACCGTTGGCAACTTGCTGGTGAACGTGGCTAAAAATAAAATAAAAAGGAAAGAGAATATTGAACTTGACACAAACTAAACGATCAAATATATGTTGATGTCAATGTCAACATATCTTTGTTAGTGTTATGATACCAGAACACACAATATAGCAGAAACAGCTGGTGCAGACCTGCACTGTTGCACCATTTTAAGTCAGGATCACGATGCTGTTATACATTTCTCATACAATTATGATCTGTTTTCTAAAATCAGTTTATAAACTACGCCAGACTGGGAATAAGCCAGAGCATATTCTATCAACAACAATCCAACTGCATGGAGGAAGAAATGCGCTGTTTTGAGGTTTAGCATTTGAGCTAATAGCGATTCATTAACTCCCAACTTACTGTCTTGTTCTTTTATCCTCAGACCTTCTAAAACAGTCAGCAGCCAACTGGGAGAAATGTTAATGAATGTGTGTCTCTTTCACAAAGGCCATTGCAAAGCTACTGACAGCCTGTGAAAAAGCAGTCAACACACCTTCTCCCTCAGCTCATTAAACTTTTCAACGCACTGCTGTTTTCAACCTGCCGGGCAGCTTCATCTTGCGCACCAGGTGCTCAATTTCACATGAGTGTAAACATCCTGTCATTTCTAAAGCTAAAAGGCCTGTGTGATTTCGATGCCATTTATTCACGAAGGACAAAAAGCCAAACACAGCTTCACGAAGAACGCAATATTACTCATTCCACGTTTCACTGCCCGAGAGGGACTTTGTGCTCTTAAGTCTTGGCTGTTAAAGAACTGCTCCGATTGTTTTTTAGTATTGTTGATTATACACGGCAGGTGATGTCTCTGCATACCATAACCAGTTATGCTCCACTTTCTTTAATAGCATGACACACCTCTAAATAATAGTAGTATAATACACGGTGCAATCCCATAATAAAGGTTGTAATTGGTAACATACTACTTATTAACCTGGTCTGTTAAATACGATTTATATTTATAAACAATGAATGAAAGTCATCTCATCTCATCTTCAACATGACAATGATATATATAATACATATACAACAGGGACAAGGACACCTGTGAAGTGTGAAATTGTGTTTTCATACAGTATGTAAGTAGTTAATTTGTTTAATGTTGACAATGAAATGCTTCATTACCAGTGTAAAGTCTTTGTAGTACGAGTCTAGAAACTAATTTAATTGCCATCACCATTGCACTATAATATTTTACTGTACATCAGTGGTTATAAATCTTTTTTATGAAGGATCTCCCTTTAAGTGCAGTAAACCAGAATTAGGAATATACCTGTTTACACCTGTCAGATGTAAAGTTATTGAATGGCAACCATGGCAACCATGGGGATCCCAGGGTGTTCCCAGCTCTGACTAATCTGAATAGTTTTTTAAACGCATAAAAGCTTCTGATCACCCGAAGGCTACTGTACATAGTTGGCATGCAACAGGGAAAAAATAAGAATGGTTGTCTTATTAGAGTCACACTCTCCAAGCTCCAAACCTCCAGGCATGACCTCAAACCACTAACAGTCAAAACACGCCCAGTCTCTGCAGGCGTTGGATGTGACATTCTATCTGCAATCGCCAATTTTTACATACAAGAAAGATATCTTTTGTCTTTTTGAGCAATTCAAAGTCAGTATACAGTGCTGCAGGGATGACCTATTTGTGTAGGTCAACAATGAAAAAAAAAACAAGGGACTATTTTGTTGGATTGCAGACAGCAAGCCCATCAGCAAACAAACATTTTAATGCTTGCATGTCTTTGTTAAGAAAAATAATCTTCCAACAACACCCCCTTGAAGCTGAAATTCACCAGCAGTAAAAAGCAACAACTTACTGGTAAGACACGTGTAAAAAACGTGAGAACCACCAACTTTTGTTTTGACAAACCGAGTGATGTGACTGGTAAGAATGGCACCGCAGAAGAGTTAAGTGGCTCACGTCACTCACACAAACATATTGAATCCGAACGGTGTGATCTGAAGGTTTTATAAGCTTTTAGGCCCGTTCCTTTGCCCTGAGCTCTGCTTAGACAAAAATACATCACTGTCGGACAGAGTCTGCGAGGGGATTAGATTGGACATCCCGGCGTAACACATAACATGCAATGGAAATGAGCTCACCAGCATGCTGTGGAGCCCCCACTGGACCGGGGGGTGACTCGCATGGAGGAAAAATAATTTCACATGTACAGTTACACGGTAAAGAGGGACACACAAGAGCTCTATCGTGGCCAAGCTAGTACGAGTCTTCAAGACCATTTTTGTAATTTGTTTAGATCTCAGCACGGAGTTTACTGGAAAGGCCCTGGAAATAATGAGTTAGTGACGGTAAACAGTGGGATTAGTAATGGGCCCAATTCCTCCAAACTCTTTGGTTTGATGGACTTGTTTTTTTTCTTCTTTTCCAACATGCATTTCAAATAACAAACAAACATAAGAGTAAATTCCTGATAAATTGCACATGTCTTATCCTGGAAAAAAGGAAAACATCTTCCTCAAATAGTGTGTTTATGTGCTGCTCTGCTACTACAGTGCCAATTCCTTTCCACTAAATGTTTTCGTTCAAGTTTTGTTACATTCAGTATCCTTTATTATATAGAATATATAATACGTTTTAATAACGTTCTTATTTTTCATAACCATTTTTTCCTACTGTTTGGCCATTATTGTAGTATTCGAATGCAGCTGTGTACAACTAAGCTTTGTTGTCAGACCTTAATTATATTTCAATGTGGGGAGACTGAAATTTTAACAGTGCTTCATTATAAGCAGGCAAAAATATTTATAGTGCAATGTTGTTTGGGGCTTGGACTCCATCCTGCTGTAGAATAGACCAGGGGCCGAGCCCAGAAGAGGCACATCCCCCCCGGTGGTGGTGGTGGTAGAGAATAAGTTCCAAGCTCCAAATCTTCTCATGTGCCAGATTGGAGGTGGGCGGGTCGCTTTTGGCGCGTGCTGAAATGACAACTGACAGCAACAGAGAGGAGAACAGTTTTTAACGTTTGCCATCACCATTGACGGGAAAACAGAGGGGATGAGTCAACACTCGTGGTCGGGGGACGGAAGGCTCGGGGCGGTTTTCCTGGGCACAGGCCAGGTGGGCGACGGGAACACAGTTGTGGGGTAAATACGGGAAAGTCTGGCATTATTGGGAGAATGATTCAGGGTTTACGTGCTGCTGGGAGTGTGTGCAGTAGGGTACAGGGGGGAGAGTCATTGAGGTGATGAAGTGGATGTGACTAGCAAGTGCACGAGATAAACTGATTGTGTAAGTGAAGGAGTCGCAGGGGAGAGGGGAAGCTGAACTGGTCTACGTTTCTTTTCTTTTTTAAAGAAATGTCAAAAGTTGTAAGTTCCCCCGAACATGAATTATATTCTAAAGCATACCTTTCCAGTTCACTTTGACCCCTTGTCAATAATCAACATTTTTGGTTGGCTCACTTTCCGTTTTTACTAACAGTAGTGCCGTGCATGTTTGGGCATGCACAGCATGTTACCCATTCAGAGCGGGCTCTGGATTGTGTTCTTTGGCAAGAGTCCAGCAGCAAAAGTAAACTATACCTGCTGCAGGGAAGTGCTCAGGCTCAGCATGCACAACCCTCAAGCCCCACGCACGCTCTTCATTGGAACTTCCTCCGTATCGAATGTGTCAAATGTGCACCTCAGTTGACACAGTTGGCACAGTTGGCGCAGTTGGATCCCAAGCCATTGAACCCCTAGTGTGCCAACATACACACAGACAGGCAGACAGAACGTCTTTAATGTTTAGTACGATGATTGCTCCTCTGACCACTCATGTTTGTTCTGTCAGACTGAATGGTTGTAATACGACCATATTCCTAGGTCTCGTGAGTTGCTTTGGTGTGCATTATGTTATCCAAATCAATAGAAGTCATGGCCAAAACAATGGAAGTAAGAGTCAATATATAACCACCCTGAATGTTGATTTAAAAGCCCAAAGCATTTAGGTCAGAGACAGCAGTGGGATGTGCCATTTTTAAATAATAACCTTTGAATGAAATGAAACATTGAGCCAACATTCAGCTCTTAGTCAAATGTGCTGTTCAAAGTAAGGTTGAATGATGTCTTTACATTTCAAAGATCTCTCACCTTCTGGCCTCGACACTGCTGACGATAATCTTTGCCAAATTATTCACACAGCATCCAATGGTACAAGTTCTCTAGGGTTAGACTGCAGGAATCTGAGCCTTATGAGAGGAAATTGGTGTCTGATTGTCTAATAAAAGAGAATCAGAAGGATTTCTTTTTCCTTTTCACCCTCTGAGAAGGAATGTCATTGTTCTTGGCACCTCGTTTGGGACGGTTAAAATGCCCATGAGGATTATGTACTCTGACGAGATGGTTGGTGCAAAGTAACGAAATCACAGGAAAATCTCCTGACTCTCACTAACAACTTTGTGAAAATGCTGCTCCCCCCCATGATATCCCTCACAGACTAAAGGACGCGTCAGCAGGAGGGAATGAAGCTGCTAAATGATCAAGAATAACTGGAAATGACATTGAGACTCACACTCTGTTTTGGGAATGAATTCCCAGAATTAAGGGTGTAGTTATATTTTCATTCAATTGGCATTTAAGCATTGGATTTTTTTAAATAAGGGTTCGCTTTCATTTGATTCCTGCTGTTGTGTGTAACAATGTTCTTGGGTGGTTGACGCTTGGCAGACACACGCTGCCTCCATGCCAACACTTCTCTAATCAGGGCACGTCTCTGGAGGGAGATGGCTGCTCTCTAAGCCCCCCCCCTAACTCTGAAAAGATGGAATGGCTTCAGCTTGCGTTCGGGACGGGGCTCGGTCACTCTGTTCTAAGTTGGGGATTGTTTCTTAATCATTTCATTATGGAACCCAAAGAGATTTCAATATCCTGTGTCCCCATGCAATGGAGGTGCTTGCCGCGTTACACCGCTGAGCGCTGCAGTAAGCATTTCCAGCCCACGTTTATGGCCGAGTTTAGCTTTGGCAGTAATTGCTGCTGCGTTTTTTCCACTCGTTCTTTGCCATAGAAAACGTGCTTATTAGGTGAAGGCCACATAGTGATTCCCTGGTATAAGGTATTTACTTTATCACTTAACCTCTCAGACTTCCCAGAAAGGGATAAGATGTTCCTCTTCCATTTTAAGCAAAGGAAGCCCTTGTGACGGAAGTGGCAACAAGCACACATTCATGCACAAACAACACACTCAAACAAACACACTTTTGAAACCAGTGGTCTGCTGAACCGAGTTGTCTTGCAACGAAAGAGGGTCTCGGAGCCATTTCTTCCATTTGACTCATAAACCTTGTCATCCTGTGACCACACTATACCTGGACCTAACTACCCTTTATAAATATTCCACCAACTTTCTATAGTATCAACCTTGCCACATCTCACATGTAAGGAACAAGTGAGACCAAAACAGTAAGAATCACCGCTGTGCTTAACTTCGTTTGGTTTACAGTATGGAAACACACATTTTTGCAGTGCTTCAGATGCAATTAGACCATTCTGTAACGCTACTCTGTCAGCCAGAGTTCACCATGAGTTAAAGTTTTATGGCTGAGGATGGCTTCTGTTTTAGGGCTGTGCTGAATAGCACAGAATGTGAAGAGCAATCTCTTTTTGCCTGTGGACATGTTTCTTTCTTAACGTTTTATCTCCTCAATCTTGACAAGCGTGCAGTGCCGAATGTTTCTAAAATGACATCACCGTGAACCAAGCCACATACAGCACTCTCTCTCTCTCTCTTTCACACGCAAGCACATGTGCACGTAGGCGTGTGAAAGAGAGCGATAGAAATGGGAAGTCCGATGATCAATAACGATGTTCTGGGGTGAGTCACGTAATTGTATTACATCATCACCACTAGTAGCCTGGTATACAATGGAGACGAGGAGACACAAAGTCTATCTTGACCTACTTTATCAGATGACGCGCAAACTAAATATCGGCACAATTTCACACTCGGAGAAATCATTTAAAAAAAACATGGCTTCCTTCGGATGAGAAACTACCTTCAAAAACGTTATTGCGTATTTAGGTCTTTTTATCATATTTAATTTGAATTGCTGAGGAGATCAGAGGACAGGGTCAGCTCTTCCGCTGCACCACAGGCGCTATATCATCATTGGTTCTTGCTCAAGCACGCCGTGTCGGCCAAAACTGGAAATCAGATCCAGAATCCTCAGGGGTGCGATGAAATGAGCTCAACGGTTTTTAATGTGGTCACAGAGAGTCTACAAGATACAACATTATATTTACAATTTTATGTTCTCCTTGGGTGAATTTCTGGCAATAAAAGAAGCTTGTGAGTATATCAACAGCATAAAAGTGAACACCTATATAAATCAAAAGCAAGATAAATGTCAGCATGTCAGGTCAAATTCACATCTGGCATAAATTAAAGAGGTAAGCAGCGTCCTACTATTGTAATAGGGTCTGTATCACAAAGAAGCAAACTTGTAGCCCCCAAAGAGAGAAAATAGTCAATGAATTTCAGCCCATATCAACTTGACAAAACAGTGTCTGAATGACAAATGTCCTGTTTGAAATATGTCCCTAATGTCCTTAATGATCTCACGTGTTCCAGCTGCCACGTGGAGGGTCTGCAAAGTGTCAGGCGGAGGGCCGGGGTGCAGAGAACAGCTTTGGCTTCCACACATATTTCTTTGTTTGTTAAGAGATGGTTATTGTAGCAACAACCTCATTTTGTGTGTTGCCACCGGGGGCCAGCTCTGGTTTACATCTTCACTACAAAACGGGGCTCGGAGAGAAAAGGGAGATGTAAGTTGCAGACTGTGTTGGAGGGAGAGTGAGAGACAGAGGACAGGCTCAATTGAAGATTTTTTGGAAAGAATGACATGGCAGAGAGACAAGGCCTCCATTAAAACCAGCTGACAATCCCGCCGATTGATTCCAACACATCAGAGATGACACTGGGCCTGCGTCTGGCACAGCTAAGTTGGTAAGTGCAGGATAAAACGCTGCCACCGACAGCTATTTTAAGCCAACGACTTGAGCTCCTTCTGAAACCACACTGAGTGCTGAAGTTGAAGTGGGCAAACAAAAACTGTGAGTGATGGGTTTGCGCTGTCAAACTGTTTAAAAAAGCACAATTAGGGTTAAGTAGCCCCAGATACACACACACACACACACACACACACCCACAGCCGCTCTCGCGCAATCAGGGTCCAATCTACACAACCAATCGCCGTTGCTTCAGTGTGTGGAGGGAGATGAATGGTCGGAGGCAGGTGCTGTCAAAACTACACCAAGCTCTGCAGGAAACCTTATGGACTCCTATGGAATGTGTTCTACTTTACAAGTGCTTACAGTATCACAAAGAAAACATGATACTCCAGACAGTCTGTTTTCAGTTCCTTGACAAGAACAAAGCTTTTACCTAGAAATCGACACGTTGCACGCTTAAAGTGGTCAGCGCACGGTGGTAACCACCTTTTTTCCACTTTCTACTCTTGTCCTTTTCAAAACGCCAGCCTGATCTGGTTTTGACGAAACAAAATCCGGATGAATCTCAAATGTTTCAGTCTCAGTGTGTTTGTCGCCAGCTGTGGATGATTTTGACTTTAGCGTTACTTCCTGAGTTAAAAGGTCTGATGTGTCTAAAGTTTGAGAAGTCCCACGGTCTGGTCTTCAGTTAACTCTTTGCCCTCGGCCCAATTTCTCTCACAGGAAACATTTAGTTATTTGCGATGTGTGACCTTTCCCATTTTGAGCCATGCAATTTTGCATTATATCCGAGTAATGCAAGCGGTTTTTACATTATTTCCGTATTGGAGGGGGAATGACGCGGTAGCCACATACGTCATTGTCGAGCGCCCGTCGGGTTTCAGGGGCAGATTGGACAAACGCAGATGAACGTATTTACAAGGTGCACAGGTCTGGTAAGTGTGGTTTCCTCGCATGTTGTCAAGTCCGACTCAATCCTCCTTCCTGCCTCGCCCAATCCCTTCAAGAGCCTCCCTCCACCACGCTAAAGACACAATGATTTTAACCCCTGGCCCTGCCTGATTGTGACCAGGTGGTCTCCGTCGGTAGTCGGCAGGAGGGATTGTGTGTGTGGGAGGGAGGAAGAAAGTTGCACACATATGGAGATGACTCACAAAGAACAATCCAATGGAAAACTTTCAATGCGTACATCCACTCCGACAGGCGCAGATGTGATTTCTAAGCAGACGTGTGTGTGTGTGTGTGTGTGTGTGTGCGTGTGTGAAAACGAGGCCCTACAGTGAAGTATTTGCAGGTGTCCATGGCCATGTGTTCACGGCTGTGCCTCATACAGTTGGGTACACAGACATGGAAAATCACTACCACAAGTAGTCAATTTAACAAAGCATATTAAGCGCTGTCATAAATATGGAGTGTGGAACTCATGGTTACCAGACATCTGCAAATATGTCACGATTTAGCCACCAATTGCCTCAATGACCAAATTATGAGAGGCAAAGGTGTTTATCAATGACTGTGAAGTGTGTGAGAGAGGCTCGTGTGCTTTCTCATGATTTACACTTTTTGGCTACACCAAATGGTTTGACATTGGTGTCCATGGTCACGATTCAGCTACACGACAGCAGTCGAATGTCCGAACCACAGGCCTGCAGGGGGCTTAAGAAATAAGCCAGGCAAGTATTCCCTACTAAAAGCACTCCAGCTCCTTATCGTAAATGTGGAATTCATGCTGCGAGTGGACTGAAACGCCATCGCTGTAAAACTACTGCTTTGGCTTACAGACCATCTTTTACAAACCATTTCAGTGGCTTGCTATAACTCTGCTTGTATCCGGTATGCTTCCTGTCACACAGGAACAAACACAGCATGGGATGCATGCTAGAAATCGTTAAAAGTGCTTACATTATAGGGCTCGGAAAGGGGTGTGCAGAACTCTTGCATGAATGGCTTTCCGGCGTCAATTCTGTGTTCTGGCTGCAAGAGCGTTGAGTGAATAACGTACATTGGAGCGCGATACGTCATCGTGGTAAAGGCAGGGGAACCAAAATGAAGTTCAAACAAAGAGTGCGATGGTGAAAGGCAAAGTGAACTTAAAATATTGAAAACTGAGGCAAATTTATCTAGAAACACGCCTCCATCGCAGTAAAATTAGAAGTGGGCGATGAGATAAACAAAAATCCGAGTTAATGTAACCAAGAGATTCATCTCTGAGTAGGGTTTTGGCCAGAGAGCACAGTTTTCAGACCAAATGACTGCCTCCCTCTTCTGAAGTCAGCTCACTGGAGGATTCCTGCTTTGATTGTGCCAGTCGACACGTGTCCTTGTAAAAAATATTTATGGACGGGTTGCATCTTGATTTTATTGTATTTATGTCTGAGGAGGGAGAATCAAATATAAAAGCTTTCAGCTTATCTCCATATTTCAGTGTTCAGTCACATATCTTTATAGCTTATGGGGACATTTCCCAATGTTATTTTCATAAAACAATTCAAATTGAAATTAGAATAAAATCTGCCCTTACAGAAGGTCTTCTAACCACCAGTCTGTGTTGTCAATGCAGACTGAGTGCGCTTGAGCAAGACAGTCTCTAATAGGTGGTAATTGTCATGTTCCCCCTTTATTTTTAATGACGTCAAGGTTATTACAAGAGAGCCACCCAAACCCGGCGTTTCGGGTTGCATCCGCGTGTCTTCATGTTCAGATAAGTGTGACCAGGGGCAGTGACATCTGCTGAATTAAATATCATCCACATACCTGCGCTTACACACGTTAATTCACACACACACACACACACACACACACACACACACACACACACACACACACACACACACACACACACACACACACACAATGTGGCTCATGCAAGTTCTGACTTCAGTTATCAATCACATGTTTAATTGAATGACAATTGATGGTCCCTCATATTCCACCTAGCACAGGGGGCATGCCCCCGTGACAGGCAGACACACACACTAACAACTGACGCGTGCTAAATAAAACATCAGACTCTAGTAAAACAATCCTGCCCACATATGCTGAGCACAGCATGGCCAGCACGCCGCATTGTACTGCTGCTGTGTGACATTCTGCGGGCTCGAGTTTCAATTTGGAAACTAACACATGGGTCACGGCCGGTTTGGGGGTTTATTGTTTTTCTGTTAAACACAATCAAGTGGATTTTCCTCACTGCAGATTTTTCTTCCAGCCGTTCTATCCAGAAAGCCCAGTTCGCTGAGAACGTGAAGAGAATCATCATCTTTAGATGTGCCAGGTGATTTGCTTAAGCTGCACAAGGTCTTGCATGTCAAACACACCAGGGTCCATCTTGGGGAATGTGGCCGAAGAAGAGGGAAGACAACGCGGGGCTCGCTAGGCTGAAGTGACTATTCACATGATCCATACGGACAAATTGAGAGATTTGTTTTGGAAAAACAAACCCCACCTTGCTCTTTGTTCCGCGTGGCTCATTACCTTTTCATTGCATGAATAAACTATTTACGAGGCATAATTATGCCGCACCAGAAAGCTGATGGTGATTTTATTAACCCACACAAAGGTTTTTTGCACTGCTGTAATGAATGTGCAGGCTAGTGGCTAGTGGTGGTAGACTATGCTACAATGCTAATGACAGAGGGAATCTTGTAAGGAGCTGCAAGGCACGCCTCCTTAACCACAGCGAGGGTATTACTGCTCAATTTAGCTGAATAAGCAGAACTGCGTAACCCCTCCACTGCTTTGTGCGTGCGAGATATGGAATTCAGTGGAAATTGGCTGCCAAAACCAGAAAGCCTGAACACAATGTAAAGCAGTGATTCTTAACCATAGGGCCACGGCCCCCGATTGGGCCTCAAAATACTTTCAATTTGTACCCCGTGGGGCCGCAGTTGAAATATTTCAACTCTGGGCGAAAATTTCGCCCGACGCTGTCTTGCGAAAGCCAATCAGCGTTGAGATGCTCCGCTCGTCGTCACTGCCGTCCTGCTGCCACAGCCTGAAGACACTTTATGAAACAGCCGCTCACCGGAGACACACAGGCAGCTGAGTTGGTGTCTAACCGAGAGACGCTGGCACCGGGCCGACACAACAGGTCATCAGACCGGCTGCTGGTCAGACTGAAGCGGCGTCATCCAGACGCACTTCCTGGAGGAGTCGGTGAAATTCTGGCTGCGGTTCCGACGTTGGCGTAATTCACACAACAAATAAAAAGCAGAAATAGTGTTTACCTATGTAACTGTTTTTACGGAGACAAGTGACGGACGGATTTTGGGTGTGAACGCAGCATAACGCTCGCGTCCAAATTATAGCGTCATATGGAAAACAAAGATCCAGCAGAGGAGTCAAATGGGCTACAGATGCAGAAGAAGTCCGTCATCTCACTGACTGGAAACTCTAAATCTGACTTAAAAGCCAGCTGCCTCGTAGCCAGACGTGGGGCACAATGACAGAGACCTTTGCTTCTGCTACCGCTGCGGATGTGTGCCATGAGACGATCACGTGTGAAGATTTATGTAATAATAATTAAATTCATATTTTTTCTGCAGTAAAAGTAATAGGTTTTTTTTGTGTTACGCCTGGCTCAGGCCTTTCAAATTATTATATTAACTTTATCTGTTCCATGAATTGTTAAGTAGTGTTGTTTGTGCAGGTTTACCTACAGATAAATGTCCTTGTGATGATCACTGTATCAGGTTTTTGCATGTTAAACTTTTTTTTAATTATATTTAATCATATTAATTAGTTCATTCAAAACAGAGTTAATATTTGAACGGGCCACGGGCATATTTGTACTTGAGGTCAAAAAGCTTAAGAACCCCTGATGTAAAGGATTTCAATGCTGGTGGGGGTTTGAATTGCTTGGTCGCAGTTCAGGTTAATTCATGCAGCATTGTGTTTCTACTGTGTAAACTTTCTCATGTGCTAATCACAATAGTTCTTAACCTTTCAGGAAACCCACTGCGTGTCTGTGTGTCTGTGTGTGTAGCAGAGCATGAGTACAATTGGAAGGTGTTTCAAACCATGCCTTTAAAGGTCTCACATCACGAGCTGATGTGTGTTTCATTAATTCGCCTCATAAAGAAACGGATGTAGACCACCGCTGATTTCAACATGCCGCTCTGTGAGAAAAGCGCTTTCTTAACCATTTTGTTAACATCGTTGGTTGTTGCAAAGTAAAATATGTAATGCCAGCCTCTGTGCAGCACATGAACATTGATTAAAATTAGACCTAGAGGTGAAACATCTTCTTTTTTTCTGAACTGACGGCTCTGGGCACATTACAGCCACAGCTCTAGACATGGGAGCATGTTTAAACGTCTCTGACTCTATGACAAAGCGGTGCAACCTGCCACAGGGGAACCTCTGGGTCTGACCGTGCACGATTTACCTTTTGCACACACAGATGTACAAAGCATCTTGAATCAGATGTTTATGTATATTCAAGGAGGAGTTTAAGAGTCAAAAGTGTCAGGATCCATTCTAATATGCCTCTGTGTGCCTCATTTTGTCCAGTTTACTAGAACAGTAAGCTATTAAGTGTACGCTGTATGATTGCACACAATGTGTGATAATATCTGAACAGTATTGAAAAGTTCAGATATTATGTGGAAAGTGTTAATCATCTGTTTGCATGTTGGACAGACAAAGCCAGAACTGCCTTGTGTCAACCATCAGGGCCAAGGCTCTTTTTCGTATTCATAAATACTGATTCAAAACAGCCGCATACGCTGGAAGAAATTCCACCTGCTTGGAAGTCCTTTGGACCTTTTTGTTGTTTGAAAAAATTCCAACCATTGCCCCAGGGCCCAGGTTTGTGACTGGTCCAACCTGACGTTGCTCTAAAAACACAACACGATATTGCTCAGAAAGACAAATGGACAATCTAAAAAAGAATATATTATATACCCATATATAATCCAATATACCTGTTGAAGAAAACATGCAGCGACTGAAAAAGAAAGGACAGATGTCACAGATGACATCATCTGAACATATTATCTGAATAAAATATTTCAGTTCAAATGAATACATTTGTGAGAATCACTTTGAACTTGCTTGTCCAGAAATAAAGCCATTGATAAATGTATAGTATAGTACAGACCAAAATCATGTGAAAACCCAAATTGTTTCAACTTTGGCAGAAAATGGTGTGCTCTTCAAAGTGATTGAATGAAGCAGTTCCCAAAAGAGATATTGGGCATTCCATCGAAAAGAACAGTTTGCAAATGAACTGGAATTTCTTTCACCTTGTAAACATGTAGTAATTCAAGAAAAAAACGATTTTCAAACAAAGTCAAATGGATGAGTAATCTATTCAAACCAGCCATGACTTTCACAAAATAAACAGCCAATGAAGTAGCGCTGCAGTAACGTTACGTAAAGGTTCAAATCTTACTCTAATAACACGCGTCAGACGAGTGTTTGTGTGTATTGATTAAAATCTTCAGCGTGGAACTGGGGCAGGTTGGCTGCTGTTAACACACACACAGCTTTGCGGTTCATAGACGAGGGCCCCCCTTGTGTAACGGATCTGACATATGAGTAGACCACCAGCTCCGCCCCAGCCCACCCGACTGCCCCGTCCAGCTCTACCTTTCCATTCAAACATGACCCTTGGGAAAGAGAGGCAGAGCCAGAGAGAAAAAGGCAGAGAGAGGAGACCAGGATTCTGTCCATACTCATCCATTACAAACATTGTACCCCCTGCCCACTGTCCTTCCCCATGACCCCCCCCCCCCCCCCCCCGTACCCTACCGCACCCACTCACCCAGGGTGGGGATCAGGTGTCTCCCTTTGAAATCTAGGATGGGATCAAACAGGACGCAGGCATTTGATGAGGGCAGCCCCACTGCCACTAGGACCCTCAATGGCATGACTGGGACTGGGCCAAACGTTGTGTGAATGAAGAGAAGAATGAGCGAGAGAGAGAGAGAGAGAGAGAGAGAGACGGACATTTTCAACTGGGAGCTGTGCAGAGGGGCTGCTGGTGTGTGCTTCAAGTGTTGCGAGCATATTTAAGCTCTAGTAGGCTGACAGGGAGGCTGCTGTCTTCTCTTTAGCTAAACTTATGTGGCAAAGCTCCACTCGCATCTGGTGCATATTGGCTAAACATAGATTTTACTGCGTAGTCATTCTACGAACTCATTGAAAGAGCAAAAAAGGTCAAATGCAGCCTGGGAAAAGGCTGAAATCCCTGCACAATGAAAGCTTTTTTTTAGATATTTTAGGAAGAAAATTGATAATAAATGAATTCCTTTGGTTTAAGATACACCATCACAAACCCCTAAAGTCTTTGTCTGGCCAGTGGGCCTCATTGCTCGCGGCCAACGCGTTCATTTAAAGCAGTGGTTCTCAACTGGTCTGGCTCCGGGACCCACCATCACCCCGTAATGACAAATCGAGGAACATTCTCAACATCTCAAATTTATTCCAAATCAAGTTCATAAGCTGAATTTTATATTCAGGATGTTTAATTATCCTAAAAACCCTCACCCTTCAAAATAAAATCACAGGATGAATTTTTATTTTTTAATTCTAATTTTTATTTTCCCATGCAAAGGCCCGCGACCCACTAAAAACGGGTCCGCGACCCACCAGTTGAGAATCACTGATTTAAAGCCACCAGAGGAATATAGGTGGTGTGGACAATGGCCAAAAAGCTACATAAGCATTTATTGAAATGTGTGTTGTTTCTGTTCTCGTCGCTCTGCTGCCCCCCCATAAGTGTTTTCAGATTGGTGTTCTGGGACTCCTCAAATCTTTCTGCTTAAATAATGGTTCTGCTGCAGTCCGCATTGTAATTTAGTTCTTTTTGTGTGGTCAATTACATGTTTCATTTTAAATTACAGCTGTGAAAATAAACAAACGGATTGTGTTTTGTTTGTGTTTTCTCTGGAGGAACATTGTTCTACGCAGCAGGAGTTGTACTCGGTGGAAAATGCGTCGCCGTGCTGAAAGTGGCATCACAACGTGCACGCATGCCCAAAACATGATTGATGAAACCGTATGCGTGTCTTCCTTTTAAAGGCAAGTTTTGTTTGTACCTCTATATATATCTCCACATCCCTACGTTAAAACATAAAAGTGTGAGCTTGTTAGTGCAGCCTTGCGGGGCCACTAGCTCGGCTGTGAACACTTCATCACGTTGGACAGTGAGCGCATTCTTGCCAGTCTTGACTCCTTCAAAGGGCTGTTTACAAGTTAGGACTTGTGGTGTTAAGGTTAAGGTTGGTGTTTTGAATGCAGCTGTGATAGTTAAGGTTGATTGTCAGATTGTCCAGTGTGACAAAGTGTTCAGAGCCTAAATAGTGGCTCTGCAAGGCTGCACTAACATGCTGAAGGTGATATTTAGAAAGTTATATTAAACATGCTCACCGTGTTTTACTTGTGTTAGCGTGATACAATACACTAGTCAAATGCAAAGAGCACCTGAGGCTGATTTATTTGGTATGGAAGTATTGAACAAATGTAGTTTTTAACCCTACAGCAGTAGACAAGGTTTTTACAAATCATCTTGGGAGGCCATAAATGTCTTTATGAAATATCTGTATCAATTCTCATATCCATGCAACAGTATTTGTGCCTTTGCACAGAAAACCACAAAGTGAAGTCGTTAGGATTCATCCTCTGGGGACCAAGAGTGCTTTTAAAAGGTTGTATGACCCTCCATGTAAAATGTTTTGGTCTGCTCCAAAGTAATGGACCAATCAAGTGACACTGCCATGCTCACAGTTCTACCATTGCTAAAAGCATCCTCGCTGTCTAGGCCTGCATCTCGAATCAATCTACACAAAGATACACGTACACTTATTTTATAAGTAAAATCAGTGGTTACTCGAGTGGATTCTTGTGGCCGTGTGAGAGACGAGTCTCCACATGTGATGACGTGCACATATTTTGTCCCCACAGCGTAACAAATTGCACTCACAGTCTTGGAAGTTTAATGGAAAAAGTCATGGCAAGGTGCCAGATAGCGCCACGGTGTTCCCGCCGCTGGTACCACCTCCTCCTAACCAAGGTCACATTCGTACGGCCTTTCCTCCTTTTTCATCTTGGACATATGAAGACGAGTGTAGCAACGGAGTGGGCAGGGGTTCGCGGCCCGATGGTGACTGTGAGGAGAGCTGTCATGTTTGGATTCTCATAGGCAGACTCCCCCAATATCAATGCTGTAACATGTTCACATGGTCCCCAGGAGCAACTAAAAATCTGTTCTGGTATACTTTAAGGGTTCAGACTACTCTCACACACGCGAGCACGAGCGCAGACCACAATAGTGCGGCACACTGCACGCGGAGTGCAAGTCGCAGACAAGTTCTCACATTTCCCAAATGCTTACATTCCACTTGCGAGCTCGTTCTGCCCCAGTGTCGGTGTCAGTCTCCTGAGTTTAAACAGTCAGACAACAGAGCCGAGGGGATGACAAGGTGACATCCAAGGCTTCACAGCTCTTATGGATACACACAGGGACATGAATCAGGGGGTATTTGTGTCTCTGGACGTACAATTCTGTGTCTTCTAAGACATACACCTCTGGGGAACGGAGACCAGAGAGGCTTTAAAGCTTTGGGGACTCACTACCAGTGGTCACGTAGCTGGAGTAAATGCGCTAAAGGGCAGATTAACCTCAGTTTAAGGCCAGTGCTGCTGTTAAACCTTCCAATATTTCCCAGCCGGCAGAGCTGGCCTGTTCCTAAAGAGGGCGGCTCAGTGGTTCACGGTGTATACACAACGAAAGTACACACGTATCACTCAGTGGATCTCTCCTCACTTACCTATTAACGTGTCTTCTTTTTTTCCACAATCACATTAGGCAATATATATATATATATATATATATATATATATATATATATAAACTGTTTGCATTAAAGCGGTCATTGAGCTTTTAAAGTGGAAGAGGAAGTTCCAGCTCTGTCTTACAGTAAAAAATGCACACAATTAGTGCGTGTCATCTTCTATACTATTGCTAGTTCTTTCCCTAGTCTTTTTTAAAGACAAGACCTTAAGGGATTTAACAATGTAAGAACAATTTTGTCAACATTTAAAAGTATATTTTTGGGTTTCTTTCACAAGTATTGTTTCCATTCTTCACTTTCGGAGAGTGTAGTTCTCCTGCCACTAGATAATAACAATAGTAACTTGATTTACCTCGCATCTTTTAAAAACAGAGTTTACAAAAGTCTTTGACGGACGAAGCTACAAAAGCGAGGCAATAATATCAACAACAGCAACAGCAAGCTCATCTAAGGTAAGAGTTAAACCCTTTACAATAGATAAAGCAATTAAACATTTTAAACACATGAAAGCTATAGTTCCTAACTACCTGGTGTATTGTAGTGTATTGTAGTATGCAACAAGAAACAAGAAAACTGTAAAAGAATGCTCACTACTGCATCACTAATTCTTGCTACTCATACTTTTGATAGTATATATCACACTTAATGCTCTATATATCTAGCATTCAAATATTTTCAAAAGAGGTCCGCACAAGTACAGCAGCAGGTCATGGTACCATCAGTGTTGTTTGCTGCCCTCATGTGGTCATTTCTGATACCACAGTGAAGCCCTTTGGCAACAAATATTGCCCCTCAAACCTTAAGCACCAAGATATTTTGCAGGAAAAGTTCATTTTTTCAGACCAAAATATACAATTAGAAATACTAACATTTGCATGGTTAAACACATCAAATCATAATCATCCACTATCTTTCATCATGAAAAAAAGACAGTGTCACTTCTACCCCCTGTGTGGTAGTTTGAGACAGACGGCTGTTGACTGCTATCTAGATCAAGCTCCCGTATCTTCATTGATACCCACCAGCCCTATTCTGCTTTCTCGATCCCCTGAGCAGCCTGGTGCACTTGTAATGGGCAGCTCTGGAAACTCAAACCCTCATTACCTCCCTCATTACCCCACACTGCACAATGGGGACCTGTTTCTTGGCTTTCACCCATTTCCCTGGATAAAACACACACACACACACACACACACACACACACACACACACACACACAAATGCACCCCATGCCCTTGTCCGTCTCTCTCTTTATTCCTGCAGGCTCTCTCTCTGGTCCAAGGACTTGGTGATCAGGTGTCCATGGGTCTTTGTCTGCTCTTTTGTATTGCCGTACAAAGGCGGAATGTCTCCAGCTATATCTCTTTTCTTTCCTTCTGAAAAAAAAAAAACATACTCCTTTCCCTCTACTTACCCTTTCTCCCTCTTTTTTTAAATTTCTTAATTTTGCTTTAATTTCTTAACTTATCTTGTGACTTCATGTTGTGTCATGTGCAGAGGTCGTTGCTGTTGCTTCCCTGTTCTTGTCCCTGAACAGACCACTAAGAGGCAGCAGTGGTTGATTTCAGTTTGTGCACAATCCCCAAATCCTGTTGAGCAGACTGAGGACACGTGTATTTCTAGTACAGGCGGAAACTCTCGAAGGGCATTTCAAAAATTCCAAAGCAGGTTGAAAGAAATAAAAACTTTTTTGTTAAAGAGTTTTTGATGGTGTTCAGTACTTGTCCTTTTAAAATGCAAACTCTCACTTCATCAGATGCAATCACTTATTGCACAGACGGCTGGGGTGGATATTCATCTTTTTAACCTCCCCGGTGAGAAATAACAATTACGCAAAACTGTCAACTCTTTTCAAGCAGTTTATTAAACAGATAAATGCAGAGGAATCCAGATGAATGGATAGAACCACGGATGGTTCGGTGGACCAACAACAATACATGTTTGAACACAGTATTTATTTAGATACTCATTTTTTCCAGATTCAAGCAATTCAAGTTATATCTAAGGATACATTTTTCCAATATCAATTTCCCCAATCAAAATGAAAGCATAATAGCAACAGAAACAGCTATATAAATACAGTAAATGTTAACCTTTCCACAGATGTCGGGGTTTGTAATCTTTTTTGTAGAAATTAGAACAAAAAAATGTATGTAAACTTTTTTTTTTTTACCCCGACAAGTTGTTGGAAAAGTTATTCATATCCCCATTAAGTGGTCCATTACCTTCCTTCTTTTTATTAATCCAATTACTTTTGCAGTGATGTGTTTTTTTCTAAATAAATGTTGCTTCCTTTTCAGTTGCTGTTAAGGAAGGTCCTAAAGTAAATTAAATGGACATCAAAAATAAGCTTTATTGTGCAGTTCTTTACAGTGAGACTCCATCTGGTTGCCTGAGGTGTTATTCCACCATGTGTAATCATGACAAAAACAAAGCTCAGCACTGTCTTCCTACCCTCATTACTCAGACACACACACACACACACACACACACAGCATGCGGAGGATGTCTCATCCAACAGTTCTCCCTCACGGAGGGTCGCCCCCAATCCTGGAAAAACAGTAAACTGGTTCATGGAGTGGAGGCTGTTTGGTTGGTTCATCACTGCTGCACATGTGGACTGGTATGTTTTCACAAACATTATTACATGTCGAATGAAACCCGCAGCGCTAACCAGAAAGCAAAAAGCTACTCAACCTGGTTGGACCATTCAGAGCTTTTTGCATTCACGTTTTAAGATGCAAATCAAAATATTGTTTTAAAAGAAGTTAAAAATATATTTAGCCACAATTTTTAAGAATATTTTAAATATTAAAAAAAAACATATCATATTATCTGCATTGTTTGTAACTCATACTGTTGTGGAGTAATCTTGCTTGAAGATGTGACCAATCTTTGTTAACTTTGGGCTGAATTCACGGCATCTTAAGGAGTGTGTTTCTTCCTGCATGTCTCTCTTGTGCACACACATGCCAATGATTACCTAGCACATTTCCTTTTGGGCTAAAAGCTTCTAATGACCTTCTTCCCATCAGTACATTGCTTTGTTTCTATGTATGAAGTGATACAGGCTGTGTTTTTACATGGGCTCAGTGTTTTCGAGTTGCTAATTGCATCCTAAAGGTTTTGCCGGCGAGCATTGTGTTTCAAGCACTGCTTACTGAATAGGCAGGAAGGGGGTGGAAGAGTCAAAGAGTGAAAGATGAAATAATATGTTACTGAATCAGTTCAAAAGTATTCAACCCTTTTTTGTCATGGTCCTTTAGAGTGTTTGCAGCTGCTTGTCTGATATTTTTATTCCCATCAGAGGAGATTCACTTCCTGTGTGTATCTGTGTGTATGTGTGTGTGTTTCCTGTTTTATACCCTTTCTCTGTCTCTCATCTCCTCCTCCCAAGTGACATCAGTCCTTTGTCACACCCTCAACACTTCTGTCAACACTGTTTCTCGCTTTCTCTCCCTGTTCTAATCAGTGCCTGTGGTGAATAATTGACTCAGTGCAGTGGGGACTGAATCTCTTTGATTGGCAGCTTTATTCTCCTGTCTGTTACATTATTAACATACCTAGATGGGGCATTGTTGCTATAGTAAAGGCCAGAGGAGAGTCAGCAGGTTAATGGACCGCCTCCCCCAAAACACACACCCTCAATCTCCTTCTCTCCTCCATCCTAGATTCCATGTATCCTTTGTCTCTGTCTTTGGTTTGTCCACCCGAAGGTCACTGTTTGTTAGCGGTGAGCAGGAGAGTCTCCTGTATAGCAGTCTCTTTGAGATTCTACCTTCTCTACTTTATAAAGCATGCATACAGGGCTTCTAAAAGGCTATACATACATTTAGACAGATATATATCACCCCTCTTTGGCATTGCAGATGGCTCATGTATTGCTTTATCTGTGGGCTGTCCCTTTGATTCCTCACTGCTCATTTCGTTTGTACACACCCTTGTGTGTGGACGAAGAGAAAACAGGACGCACAACCAGAAACCAGTGTGACGTTTTGTGGCAATCTGTACATTTTTTTACTTCATTCATTTTTTCATTATTTTAAGCTCAAATACGTGAATCGTGTAAATGACATGAGGAATTACTTACTATCTAAAAGCTTACCACGAGATCGGTTTTGAGTACATGTTCACTTTCAACCGAAATTTAAAAAAAAGAAAAGCATGTGAAGAGGAAGTACTGGGTGTTAAAATGAATATAGTTTCACTTGCACTTACTTCATTTGCTACAAGAAGAGGTCTGGGAACTAATCCAGTTTGCTTCACAAGCTGTTTCTTCCTCCCAGGTGTGTGGATGGAGACCGAGGGGCTTATTTCCCTAAATTCATTTCGCATTGTCTCACATCCCGAGACGCACCTGTCAGAGTGGTCCGCTGGGGGTCTATGGCGTGGTGAGTGTGTGTCCCCACAGCAATGTGTCCATGCCTTTCTCTGTGGGTTTCTGTGCAGTTTTCATTCGCTCTGATTCCTCAAGTTGCTCAGGCTTTCTGCAGTCTCAGTGCTATTAGCCCTTTGCCCTCTTCTCAAGGGAAAGAAGGAACCAAAATACCCTCTGTAGTTACTTTAGCTTTATTCCTCGTCTTCTTCTTCTTCTCTTGTCTCCCTCTGAATATAATTAGCAGTGTGTCCCAGGACTGTGCTCTTTAGTCTAACAGCAGTGGGAGAAGAGCAGAGATGTACTGACTTTATAATCTTTATCTCAAAATACTAAAAGAGCAATAAATCCTTGAACTGCAAAAGTTATTAATCATTTGTGTGCTCATGTGTGTGTTTGCACTGTGCAAGTGTGTGTGTGTGTGTTTTCAAGCTTTTAATAATCATATCTGCACACTTTAATTGGGAGCAGCAAGGAATTGGGTTAGTTCTTTCATCACATTGTCCTCTCCCACAACAGGGAACAGAGGGCTAATTAACGAGCACCGACTCACAGGCACACCATGTACTAAATTACAACCAATGACAAGATCATTTAAAAAAAAGTTTTTTTTCTTTTTTTTTTCTTAAAGAAACAGGTTCACAATCTGACAGAAAATATGCTCGATTGTGAGAATGATTTATTGTCTTCAGGAAAAATCAAGCTGTATGACAACTATGTGAGGTGGGAATTAACTGTAAACATATTCCACTTGAAGCAATCCAGTTCGAAAATGCAATTTCCTTGTTTTGCTGTAATTAGTGCCAGGCCTTCCTGTCTTTTTATTTCCACTGCTTACAGATGTGCCTTTCTTGTTACTGTGTTTTGCATATGTTTCTGGAAAAGGTCTTGGTTCCTTAGTGACATTTAATAGGGGAATGTTTTGTAAGAGCACTCACACATTACAATTGTCGCCTTTTAATTAAATTGTATCACTGCTCTTAGGACCACTATGCACGCTGCACAAACTGTTGTTTTTATTATGTGTACTTATAAAATATGGATCTGTACGCTGATCCTTCATATGTTTTCTAGTATGTGTCACAGTTATTCACATGTCTGTGTCACTGATCAATTTATTTATTTAAACATAGTATTAAAACATGCGCCCCATATCCTCTCATGCCACAAATATGTAGAAATTCCCTGTTATTTGGTCATCCAGTGTTGATTTACACTCTCTTTGTAAATCACTCAATAAATTCTATTTATTTATTATTCTATTTATATATTTAAATAGAAACACCACTCCTTTGGACTAGCTCCCTATCACAAATATTATGTAAAAACATAATATGAAGCAGCGGCGGGAAGATGATGTAACGCATGTTGAGATTGACACACTTGTTTAAAAGGGGGCTCCCTGTTCACAAGGGCAGAGATTTCCAAAAGTCAAAACTGAATAATTTATCAAGGCGACGCCTTCCAGGGAGACCAGTGATGAGGGGGATGAATCGAAATGAAAAAAGTGAGTGAGTGATGGGCAAAAAGAGAGAAAGAATGATGGTGGTGAGAATAACAGTGGACACACACACACACACACACACACACACAGACTGTGTGTGTGTGTGTGTGTGAAAGTGCAGTGAGAGAGAGTGTGTACATGCACTGACTGGCTGAGCAAGCTGGGGTTTGTGGTGGCTGCTGTGTCAGTCCCCACATGCATGCATGTTAGTAGCACTTTTCACTCCTACTATCGTCGCCTTTTCATTCATAAAAACTATTCATTGAGAAATGACTGTATTGATTCAAATTGTGAACCAGAATTTAAACAAACCAAACAAAATGAACAACAATCACCAAGTGATTTTGCGCATTTGTTACATCGTGTTTGTAAAAACTCTGGATATTAACAGTACCCTACTCCAACATGGTCAATCTTCTAATAGAAACCCATCATCTGTGGGAAAATACGGTTTTGTCAGTGCAGATGTTTCTCCTGGAAAGCATTATATCCCCTAAAGTTATTCTCTTATACAGGAAACTTTCCTCCCAGCGAGCATCTGGCAGCAGGAGCTGTGTGAGCTGTCGTTCTCTTGTGCCGATACTTTGCTAAACCCTTCATGATGTCAATGTGCTGCAGGAGTAAGTTTTAAAACTTACTTTAAAAAAATAAATAATAATATTTGGTGTTGCGGTTAGATGTTTATTTTTAGTCTTGTGTTTAAAGAAGCCTACTTGTACATTGTTAACACTGGCCCATGTTAAACTCGTAACTATGATAAAATGCCTTATTCATAACCTATTATTTTATCCTCCTCACTTGTATATAATGGGGCAGGTGAGCAATGGCCTGATCAAATCAAAAATCAAATCAAAAATCAAAATATGTAATAAAACATTCAGTGTGACATGAAATAAGCATGTTTTCCTCATTAAAAGCATAGTTTTGTCAAATGAACCCTTATTTTTGACACATAATGACACACTGCAGAGATTCATCGGGGTCACCACATTGAATAGTGCGATAGTTGGGAATATCTGCAAGAATCAGTGAGCAGTTCTGTTGGCCCGCAGCCCGGAAGAACAACTAAGATCGTTAATGATTATCATTGATCAAAACATTGAAAACGCAGATGTGAAAAAGGGTATAAGTTGTGGAAAGGAATGAATTGAGGTGAGCGACGTGGAGAAGGAGAAGATGATGTGAGAAAGGCAGGAGGTTGGGCCTTTCACATTAGTGCTTTTTTAATCCTGGGACTCCCGCGAACATGACTTTCCCTGCTCTTTACAGATCAGGGAAATAACACACTGGTTAATATTTTATAGCATGATACATGAAGTGAGTGTCCTGTGATGGCGGTTCTCATGGTTGTAACTTTTTCTCTTTCGACATTTCCACAGTGAGAAAGATTTGGTCACTAAGTGGGGTCCAGGGCAGAACACAGAAAAAAACACTATAATTCATTTATAAACCTTTGTAATTCATCAAAGTCGTGCTTGGTCTACAAAGCTATAATATGTATTTCCCATTCCTTTTTTAGTTGAAGCAACTTCAGCCATCTGTGTCTAAATGAAAGTGATGGCTGCTGTGTCAAGCAGGGAAACCCCGCTCCATCGCTGCTGCAGCTGAACTGGTCTGGTTGAACTGCATTCATTATGTATACTGTTTGCCTCCTGCTATATTTGTTACGCTCCAGTCATATGGGAGCTGTCCAGAAAGCTTTCCTCGATCATTACTACAGAAAGGAAAGCTTGTGCCTTTTAAGTGACCTAAGTCTCTTTCACGTCAAGAGTAAAAGTGGAACCATGAAAGGACTGATCTTGTCTGTAAATTTGGTTAGGTGTAACCACGTGCGATGGACCGCATGCCTGCTGTCAATTAAGCCCACTATTCGATTATCTCTCCGTCTCCACTCAGCATGCAGGCATGATCATCAGGCTCAAACCATAACAGAGTGCCACAGCCAGCCGAGCTCCAGTCGTACTCCTCCCTCTTCCCTAAACCTTTCTCCCCTCATCCCTCTGTCCGTTGCCGGGGTAACAGCACGACCTGTCCAGTCAGGCTTTGTTCTACAGATGGCCCTGGCTCCCTCTGTGCTTCTCTTTTCGGCTTCCTCTGTCCAGTGCAGCTGCTCCCTGGCCCTAATATCTGTAGTTATGCTAACAAGGGTATAGTTGATGAATTTGTCCACACACAGGTGCTATGTTCATATGCTTTGAAGATAAATATAAATTAACTTTTGAAATCATTAAAAAAACAAAAAACACCAACCTTGTTTAGCTAAATGAATAGCATCGCTCAGACACCCAAGAATTAGAATTCCTAAATAAATGATGTCTGTCTGTTCGCTTTCACTGACTTTAGTCCGCCTGTCATTCCTCCAAGGCCTCTCCTAGGGAATATAATCAGGGAAGCGCTTAAACTTTCTGCACAGCTCAAGAGAAAGTTAATCGAGTGACATTTATTCCCAGAGCCACACAGACATCCGGGATGTCTGCACCATCATAATGCAAAGCTAACTTACATAAGTCTGCTAGACAATGTGTTTATTGCTCCGGAGAGAAGCGTCCATTGTTGTTTTCTTACTTTGTGTCTATAGTGCTACCATCAGGTCAAAATTGTTGCTTAATTTGTCCCTGTTGCAAAGTGTTGCCATTCCCATCAGCCAGACAGAAACTAATGCCATTCTACTCCTGAGGTCTGAGCTTACATATAAAACCACACGTACTGTAAATGCTGGATGACAGATGCTGGTTACACAGGTTTTCCAGACACATGATCCCTTACCCTTAGTTTCCTGTTACGGACGTTACCTTTACGCTTTTTCCTGGAACTGTTTGAATGGATGCTGCTGTGCATCCCTTTCAGAAGATCCAAATTATCCTATTTTCTGAAGTGCAACCATATGTCCATGACCTCAGCCAGCTGAGCTGTTCTTTCTGCAAAATGACCCACTTACCCCCCCCCCCTCCCACATGCTCTTGAAGCCTGTTTCAATGCCTTTCAGTCAGCCACATTCCAGTGCAATGTGCAGGGTAGCCTACATTTTGTAGGTTAATAAGGGATTTGGGGTGGTCCTATATTTAACATGGAGAGACAAAACCGCATTAAAAGGCCCTTTGGCTGTCTTCGAGTTCTTTCCCTGTGGACCAACTGGCCCTTTTAGTACAAGACAGCTTCAATGTGGCCTTAATATAGTGTACTCCACACTGAATGTAGCAGATGTCCTCACTAGTCATCGACACTCATGTAGATATACAAATTTAAAGCCTGAGAATGGTTCGTTATCAGCTACCTGTTTATTATGGACCTAATTTAAATATAAATAACTTTTTTTAGTGAATTTTTACCATAGAATTGTGGTGGTTGAACGCTTCAAAAAATATCACTGTAAACATTACAACAATACAAAAAAGTAAAACAGGGATGTTAATTACATTGGTGGAAAAAAAAGTATTGAGATTCATTACTTAAGCAAAACTAGTAGTACCACAATGTAAAATAGCTCAGTTTTTGGGCCTGTCTCTTTCAAACCACTTCCCAAAAAAGCTCAATCTGATCTGATTGGAATGCAAAAGAAAACAAGAGTCAGCCAGGAACCTTGGGTTCTAACGAGTGAAGCCAAAGCAGAGGTGACTTGAATGCGGATTATTTACGGTGCCGCTCAGTGCAAAGGACATGCTTTTATTAGATGATCAAGGTTTCCACGACTCCGCTCGTCCTTGTCTGTGTCCTTGGCCAAGATACAAAACCGCTAGCTGTGCCTACGCTCTTTGAATTTGAGTAATCTTGTTAGCAATGGGGTCCTGATGGGCAATGTGGCAGCCCCTGAAATCAGTGTATGAGGGACAAATGGCACGCTTTTCTGAGTGGTCAGAAGACTAGAAAAGCGCTATACAAGCACATAACATTTACCATTATTTCAAATGGCCATCGGGGGGCCACTCCTCTGCTTACAAAAAGTCTGATTAGATGGAAGTCACTTTAAAATGACGCTACTTTTAACTTAACTAGTAAATGAACATCCCATCCGTTGAAGGAGGCTTTACAAATGTTCATTGGTTGCAAAAAGCCAAGACGGCAAGATGGCTTAACTCAAAATTTCTGATCTGAAAAACTAACTTGGTTATCCTGTTTCTCAGTAGCTAATAATTCATCTTTAAAATGTAGCAGAAAAGAAAATTTAAAGTGATTAAATGTTATGTCTAACAAGCGGTGTTAAAATATTATGCAATTCCTCTCACTTCCCTTCTGCTACCAATTAACATTTTGTGTTTAAAACTACTGGTAACATAGACTTGGACACTGTGGCAAGTTTACACTTCAGTACTCCTGCCTTCAGGGAATACATGGAAGTATTTCTGTGAGGGGCTATGTGTGTGTCTGTATAAGGTTGGTTGTTGCCACATATTGATTGGAGACTTCTCAGATTAGTCCAGTCATTCAATGATCATTTAATTTAATCTGGAGGAAGCAGATGTTCATGAGTGGCAAATAGTCATCACTCACTATCAGCTTGAGGCTTCTCTCCTCCGATCTTCCCTTTGATACGGTCTTCCCCGCAGTTGCTGCTTTGTTGTCTGAGCATGGATTAGATTATATGTAAAGAATGACACTCTTGATTTCTGATATTTTCTTTGCGGACTTGATTCAGTTCAGTCAGCAGTTAACCTTCATCCTTTCTTTATTTTTATTTTTGGCTCACATATCCACCACCGCCTGCCCAAATACACCCACACACATGGAAGCATAGTAGTTGGTATTTGCAATACCATTTATGAAGACCATTCACTGACTGCATTCCTTCCAAAACCCAGAGCAGCTCTTTATAAAAGGGAGGACCAGAACCATGCTCTAAATATGGAGAATTTGGGACATTTTCTTTCACCTTATAAAAATGTGTGTGCTTATTGAGGAAATGTCTCCCCACAAACTGTCAACATGCTACCAAGGTCAAAAGCTGCTTGGCCACTGTTTGTATAAAACCCTGCAGGTGAAAATCTAAATAAAAATAGAATTTTTTTTCAATTCATTCCTGAGCGCAGCAG